>NC_089495.1:57973176-58274489 GCF_036850765.1 Saccopteryx bilineata | reverse complement strand
CTTCAACCTTTGTTTCTCACATACTCATAAACTAATTACTAAAGAAAAAGGGGCCCTGACCTCTTCTTCTTTAGTAACTAATTTATTTGTGCCATGAGATGAAAATGGTTGTATTTAGTCAGGGGCACTGACCTTAGTAATTAGTGTGTGTTTGTGCCATGAAAAAAAAAAGGTTGAAAATCACTTATCAGACCAGACCTATGCTTTGTGACTTATCTTAAGTCACTTGAACCCTCAGATTCTTTGTCTACAGAGCTTTACTTCATTACCCAGATAATATATTCTTTGAGTGGTAAAATAAAATAGCAATTAAAAGTGAAAATAAAATTTCATTTATTTCATTAAGAAACTATTAACCATATGCTCTTCTAAGGACCATGTTATTTACCGAATATGATAGCCATGTCCCAGTAGAAATGCCTACTCAGAACTCTAATTTAATAACAGTATGAGGGCAGCTTTTAACAAAGATTCATATATATCAATAAATGGGCCATGTATACATATTTTTAAACTTTGAAATTGCCATTGAATATTATTTGTTTTATTGTTGATTATCTCTTAGTTAAAGATTCGTGCATTCTGCTTTAGAGTTAATGGCTGCTCACATATGCAGGTACTACTTTTATTAATTAGTACAACCTTTCTGAATTCTAGTTTTCCTTTTGGCCTTCACAAACAAGAGGCGTAGGGCTAACTTTTAGGTTGAAGTATATAGTCTCTTCTTCCTAGGTATACTGTCCTTATAAAACTGTCACTTCCTTCATTACTCTGTCTTTTTGCCCTTGTTTTATAGCATCTTTGTCTTTTATTATAAGCTGTCTCAAAGGCTTTTCTGGAAATATACAGTGCAGAAGTAGAAAATGATGAAATAAACGTACTACTTCATTTGTTTTAAAAGATGCTTAGGTTAGACTAGATGACCTCAGGTCCTTTCAGCTCTAAATTTATGTTACTGTCACCAAAGACAGACAAAATATCTATTAGGCTGTAGGCCAGGAAATGACTGCCAAGTACTGTCATCCTGGTACAGGTGTATTTCTTCTTGAAAGCAAGTGCTAGATTCAGCAACCTGCTGAGGGCCCTCACAGTGTTACGGTGATAAAACAAGAGAGCTGATTTCTGATAAAAAATAAAAAAAAAAGTCTCCAAAAAATAAGAAATAAAAAACAGAAGAGCTTAATTATTTCTTCTGAAACATTTGTATAAATTTGAACAACTAAGCTGAGCTTAATTAGTGTAGCTAATGTAATAAATTAGTCACATCTGAATATTGTCTCACTCTTGCTACCACATTAGCGCTAATTGTGATTAAAATTTATCCTGTGTGCCTATGTGGATCCCAGACCATCAGACAGCAACACCTTCATTATCAGCTGGCCCATCAAGCTTTCAGAAAGCTTTTACATTCAGAGCAGGCAGCTGGGCCCCTGCTCCAAAAGACATGTCTTTTTTTTTTTTTGAAGAGATATACTGTATTTTATTTTTATATGAATTTAGAACTTATGAAATTATCAATAGCATTGTATATGTTTGTTAGTAAGATAAAAATTATTGAAAATTAGAAAATGCTAGATATTGTGTACTAAAAATTTCCAAAGCTGATTAAAATATTTTCTTTAAGCCCAACTGAATTATAATGGAAAAACCCAAGTTATAATTTAAAAGATGTGTTTATAAAATATAAATATTATTTTACAGTAAATAACAAATTTCATTAAGGAAAATATGACTTCAAGGGTAATGATTTATATGTAAAGTCTATTGAATAATTGAGGTTCAGGTAGCTTTGAATTTCTTTACAATACTCGGTGCAGTGAGTTGGATACAGTATCCCTAAGAGACTAGTGCAGTCTGAAATGCAGAGTTTCTTTCTCTCTGATTTTATTATGTTTGTATTGGAAGTACCTGAGAGTTTCATTTGGATGATATGTTTGTAATCTTATAATTATTATGTCTGGCAACTAATTTTAAATTATTATGACACAGTTGGTAGTTTTATATCTGAAATTTAATTAATGTTGGTTTCAATTATATTTTAAACAAATAAAAAATATCTATATGCTATACTAGAAACATCATATTTTATATCTCTAATAAAAGGTTGGTTAATTGAAATTTATATAAGAAATCATTTTGACTCAGTTTATTTTTTTTGGACAAGGAGTATTTAAATTATTAGTACTCAGATAATAGTTATTTCCTAAGTAATATTTTACTTTTGTATATTGAGATCAAACAGTGAAGTGAGACAAAGGAAATCAAGGCAAGTAGTAATTGTAGTAACTTTAGTAATTGTCAATCATCATAAATCCGTGAAAGATAGAGTGTATATTTTGAGAAGAGTTTAAATTTGGAATGTGTGTCTTAGAAAATGGAAGTTAGTATAACATTTCAAAACTCATATAACAGTGTGTCAGTTTAGCCATGTGAAATTTAAAATTTCATGGTTGCTTTGAATAGAATGATAGTGATTATAAAGTGGGGCCAAGGTTGACTACCACTTGCTTTGAAATTTTAATTCAAAAATTTAAAACTATAAAGATTGAACTTTTGCTATTATTAAGATATTTATCTTATAGATTGTCATGAAATAGGTTACCTGTGATTCACATGGCTAAACTGACACACACAAATACATGCCTTCCAATTAAAGAGTTAGAGTGAAGATTGATTATTATCATTCTTTAATAAGCTCTTGTTTTCTA
Organism: Saccopteryx bilineata; assembly: GCF_036850765.1. NCBI lineage: Eukaryota > Metazoa > Chordata > Mammalia > Chiroptera > Emballonuridae > Saccopteryx > Saccopteryx bilineata. Next base: position 58,271,781 of record NC_089495.1, on the reverse strand, counting down.
TTTCTTTCTAACATGTTCTTATTTGATTTATTATAGTGATGTTCTACATATTTCTTCTTGGTTGCTACATAACCTTATTAAAATAATGTTAATGGCTGCCACCTATGTCACAAAATATGATATCCTCAGCAGGAAATTAGTTACATAATAATAGTTTATATAAAATATATTAAATATATAAATAAAATAAATATATATTAATATGTATAAAATATAGATAAGTGTCTATTAATTATGTTTATTTTTATTTTATTTTATAAATTCAGGAACATAGATCTCAAATTTAGACATTATCTGTAATTATAAAGCCAAATAAGTGGTAGAGATTAACTTAAAAAATAGTTTATGATTCAAGCATTGAAGTGAGATAGTATAATCATAAAAGTTTAATCATTCTGAATTGATTATATAAATGTCTTTATTCTTTAAATATGCTGTAAGCCCTTTACCTACCATGAAAAGTTATTCCCATAAACCTGGCACATAAAATCAGTCACGTCTTCTTTCTGTTTTGAGATTTCAAAGATTAATACCTGCACTATAGAGGAAAAAGTGCAGTAAAAAGCATCCAGGAACATAAAGCAACATTTAGCAATAGTATCCAATGGCACTCAAGTAATTGAGGAAATTTACAGAGAACAATTCTCTAGTACTGACTTTCACATTTGCTTACCAGAACCAGGTAGGGGGCCTTAGAAATGATTTTCAAAGGACAATTTGTTTTTGAAGAAGAGGTTCACTGATGAATACATACAATGTACAGTGTAGAACTCCTTTAACCTGACATGCAACACATCTATCAGAGCCAGGCACGCTAGTGTTTGCCTCCAAGATATTAGGAGACCCAAATCTCTGGATATAGAAAATTTTATATATAATTACTTAACCCAAGTCATACAAAAAATAATAATAAAAAAAGAACCCAAAACATCTACTAACACCATCACCAACAACATGGTCCTCAATCTCATCTTTAACCACTAACAAAGATGACAATAATGATAAAAAGAGAAATCTGTGTTCAGTGGTTTTCTCATCTCTTATCATTATTATGTTCTTATATCCTGTCCCAGTGAAGTTGCCAAAGACTTCCAAGACAGACCACATGAAATGATTTGTAATGAACTCCAGGGTTGGATTTCAGATACTTTTTCACCTGAAATTGTACAAGTGCATATAAAAATAACATACTTCCGATGTGAATCTGAAACAAATTCTGCTGCATTCTAAAGATTTATTTTATTTTTTATTTTATTTTATTTTTTTATTCATTTTACACAGGAGAGAGAGGGGGGGGAGAGAGAGAGAGAGACAGAGAGACAGAGAGAGAAGGTGGGGAGGAGCTGGAAGCATCAACTCCCATATGTGCCTTGACCAGGCAAGCCCAGGGTTTCGAACCGGCAACCTCAGCATTTCCAGGTCGACGCTTTATCCACTGCGCCACCACAGGTCAGGCAATTCTGCTGCATTCTAAATAAAGTGAAATTAGGATCAGACACTGGGGTATAGCATGAGTTTCAAATTAGTAATGACAAAGTCAGAAGAAATGACTTCCTAGTGACATATTGTTTGAGAACTGGAATCTTGTGAGTCACCATTTTATTTATTTTTTATTATTATTTTTTTAGGCGAGAGGAGGGGAGATAGTTAGGCAGACTCCTGCAGTTGCCCAGGGCAAGCTCCTTTGGGTGTGTGTGTGTGTGTGGGGGGGTGTTACATAGCTATTTTTAGCACCTTAGGCTGAAGTACTCCATCAACGGAGCCATCCTCAGCACCCAGGCCATGCTGGAACTAGAGCCACTGGCTTACTGGCTGCTGGAGGGCAATGGGGAAGGAAAAGGGGAAAGAGAGAAGGAGACAAGCAGTTGGTTCTTTCTCCTGTATATCTGACCAGAAATCAAACCTGGAGCATTCATATGAGGGGCAGAGGCTCTGTCCACTGAGCAACTGGCCAGAGCCTAATCATCATTTCAAACCATGTTTATAGAATGTAAATATATCAGTGCTTGCCTTTTTTCCCTGTTAATGAAAAATGAGTTGTACTTGGGGAGTGAGTATTTCTATTAAAATGCTGTCATCCATTACTAGACCTGCTTAGAAGAAATAAGCACAGATGGTGGGTCTATTACTTCTCTAACAAAAATTTACCTCTCTCTTTTTGTGTTTTGTTACTTCCTTCTCAAAATGTGAGCAATTTTTCAAGTCAGGAAATCTCTGTAGGCATCCTTGAAATGTTTTAGCCATTACTTGTACATTGAGAAAAAAGAAAGAGTGATTAATGATTTATTAAAATTTTATAATAAAAAAAAACTAAATAAAAAAGTCTTTGTTAGAAAATTTTTCATTTGATTTAGAAACCATATGTTTTGCATGTAAATTAAAGTCTGTGGGGAGTAAGTTTGTATATCAAGCTAGAATCCTAAATTAATCATTTAGTGATGACAAAACCATTTAGCCTATGTTAAAAATACCTGTGTAGATCTTTTACTTATATATACATGGTTCAATAAAATTTTGTTTGCTGTGTAGATATTAAGGAAAAGAGCACAAGTTTTTAATGTTTTATTAAGGTTGAAAATACATTTATGTCATAAAGTATACAATAATGACTGTATAATTTAGTCTTTTTTATTGACTTTATTTTGTTGTATTTACAGAGTTACAAGTGTACCCCTGAATATATCTCCCTCACTCCCCCTCTTGTTCTCCTTGATACACCATTTGCCCCCTCCTCCACCACTATCCCCTTTTCCACCATGATTTACTATCCTGCCCCCTATCTCTCTGTGTCATGTTATATACTTTCACTAATGTCTTTCCTTTCTTTGATCCCCTCTTCTCATTCCCTTTCCCTCTGCCTGCTTTCCCCCTGGACTCTTTGACCCCTTCTCCACCTCTCCTTCATTCCTCAGTTCACATTGTTCATTGGATTCCTCATATGAATGAGGTCATATGATATTTTTCTTTCTCTGCCTGGCTTATTTCACTTAACATAATAGAATTTAAGTCCATCCATGTTGTCACAAAGGGTAAGGTTTCTTTCTTTTTCACAGCCCCGTAGTATTCCATGGTGTATATATACCACAGCTTTTTAATCCACTCATCTACTGATGGACACTTGGGCTGTTTCTAGATCTTGGCTATTCTAAACAATACTTCAATAAACACAGTGGTGCATTTCTTTTTTTGAATCGGTGATGTTATTCTTAGAAAATATTCCTAAAAGTGGGATAGCTGGGTGAAAAGACAGTTCTATTTTTAATATTCTGAGGATTCTCCATATTGTTTTCCACATTGCCTACACCAGTCTGCATTCCCACCAGCAGTGCAGGAGGATTCCCTTTTCTCCACACCATCACCTGCACTTGTTGTGTTCTTTTGTTAATGAGCACCATTCTGACAGGTGTGAGACGGTATTTCATTGAGGTATTAATTTGCTTTTCTCTAATGATTAGTGATTTTGAACATTTTTTATATGCCCATTGGCCATCTGTATGTCCTCCTTGGAGAAGTGTCTATTCAGTTCTTTTGCCCAATTTTTTTTTTATGAAATAATTTTTTTTTAATTTCTTTATTTTTTACAGAGACAGAGAGTGAGTCAGAGAGAGGGATAGTCAGGGACAGACAGACAGGAACGGAGAGAGATGAGAAGCATCAATCATTAGTTTTTCATTGCCCGTTGCAACACCTTAGTTGTTCATCGACTGCTTTCTCATATATGCCTTGACCGCGGGCCTTCAGCAGACTGAGTAACCCCTTGCTTGAGCCAGTGACCTTGGGTTCAAGCTGGTGGGCTTTTCCTCAAACCAGATGAGCCCGCACTCAAGCTGGCGACCTCGGGGTCTTGAACCCGGGTCCTCTGCATCCCAGTCTGATGCTCTATCCACTGCGCCACTGCCTGGTCAGGCCTTTTGCCCAATTTTTGATTGGATTGTTTACTTTCTTGGTATTGAGTTTTACAAGTTCTTTGTAGATTTTGGTTATTAACCCCTTATTGGATGTGTTAGGGAATATGTTATCTCATTGTGTGGGTTGTCTTTTCATTTTATTCATGTTGTCTTTTGCTGTGCAAAAGCTTTTTAATTTTATATAGTCCCATTTTTTCATCCTGTGCTTTATTTTACTTTCCCATGGAGTTAAATCAGCAAATATATTGCTGCCAGAGATGTCGGAGAACTTACTACCTATGTTTTCTTTCAAGATGATCATGGTTTCACAACTTACATTCAAGTCTTTTATTCATTTTGAGTTTAGTTTTGTGAATGGTGTAAGTTGGTGGTCTAGTTTTATTTTCTTGCATGTACCTGTCCAATTTTTCCAGCACCATTTGTTAAAGAGACTGTTTTTACTCCATTGTATACTCTTACCTCCTTTGTCAAATATCAGTTGACCATAAAGGTGTTAGTTTATTTCTTGGTTCTCTGTTCTGTTGAGTTGATTTGTATGCCTGTTCTTATGTCAGTACCAAGCTATTTTGAGTATAATGGATTTGTAGTATAATGTGATATCAGGAAGTGTGATACCCCTGCTTTATATTTCTTTTTCAAGATTGCTGAGGCTGTTTGTGTTCTTTTTTGTTTCCATATAAATTTTTGGAATATTTGTTTTATATCTTTGAAGTATGACATTGGTAATTTAATAGGAATTGCATTGAATATATACATTGCTTTGGGTATTATAGACATTTTAATGATTTTTATTCTTCCTATCCATGAACATGGTATATGCTTCCACTTGTTTGTATCTTCCTTGATTTCTTTTATCAATGTTTTATGGTTTTCCAAGAATAGGTCTTTAACCTACTTGGTTAAATTATTCCTAGGTACTCTATTTTTGGTTGTAATAGTGAAGGGGATTGTTTTCTTAATTTTTCTTTTTGACAGTTCATTGTTGGTGTATAAAAATGCCACTGATTTCTGAATATCGATTTTATATCCTACCACCTTGCTGAATTCATTTTTCAGGTACAGTAGTTTTTTGACTGAGACTTGACAGTTTTCTACATAAAGTATCAAGCCATCAGCCAATGATAGCTTTACTTCTTCTTTTCTAATTTGGATACCTTTTATTTCTTCTTCTTGTCTGATTGCTGTAGCTAAGACTTCCAGAACTATGTTGAATTAGTGTAGTGAAAGAAGGCACCCTTGCTTTGTTCCTGTTCTTAAGAGCATTGCTTTTATTTTTTGCCCATTGAGTAAGATATTGGCTGTGGGTTTGTCATAGATGGCCTTTATCATGTTGAGGTATGTTTCCTGTTTTCCCACTTTGCTGAGAGTTTTGATCATTAATGGGTGCTGGATTTTATCAAATGCTTTTTCTGAATCTATTGATATTACCATGTGGTTTTTACCCTTCCTTTTGTTTATGTAATGAATTACATTGATTTTTTTGTGAATATTGTACCAGCCTTGCCTCCCCAGAATAAATCCCCCTTGATCTTGATGTATGATTTTCTTTCATGTATTGCCATATCTGATTTGCTGAGAATTTTAGCATCTAAATTCATCAGGGATATTGGCCTACAGTTTTTTTTTTCATTGTAGTGTCTATATCTGGTTTTGGAATGAGGATAATGTTCACTTCATAAAAGGAGTTTGGAAATTTTCCCTCCTCTTGAATATTTTGAAATAGCTTGAGAAGGATAGGAGTTAATTCTTTTTTTAATATTTGGTAAAATTTGCCTGTGAAACCATCAGGCCCAAGACTTCTATTTTTTGGGAGTTTTTTTAATAACTGATTCAATCTCTTTTGGTGTAGTTGATCTGTTTAGGTTTTCTAATTCTTCCATATTGATTTTTGAATGATTATATTTTTTAAGGAATTTATCAATTTTATCTAGATTGGCCCATTGTTTAGGCATACAGTTCTTCATAGTATTTTCTTACAATCCTTTGAATTTTTTCTGTGCCAGCTGTTACTTCTTTTCTCTCATTTCTAATTTTATTTATTTGAGCCCTCTTTCTTTTTTTCTTGGTGAGTCTGGTTAAAGGTTCATCAATTTTGCTTACCTTTTTTAAAGAAAAAGCTCTTGGTTTCATTGATCCTCTATATTGTTGTTTTTTTTTTTTTTCTGAGACAAAGAGAGAGTCAGAGAGAGAGATAGACAGGGACAGACAGGAACGGAGAGATGAGAAGCATCAATTATTAGTTTTTCGCTATGCACTGCGACATCTTAGTTGTTCATTGATTGCTTTCTCCTATGTGCCTTGAGCGTGGGCCTTCAGCAGACCAAGTAACCCCTTGCTTGAGCCAGCAACCTTGGGTCCAGGCTGGTGAGCTTTTGCTCAACCCAGATTAGCCTGCACTCAAGCTGGTGACCTTGGGGTCTCAAACAGGGTCCTTGCCATTCCAGTCTGATGCTCTATCTACTGCATCACTGCCTGGTCAGGCTGATCTTCTATATTGTTTTTTGTTTTTTGGGGTTTTTTTTTGCCTCTATGTAATTTATTTCCACTCTGATCTTTATTATTTCCTTCCTTCTACTTCCTCTGGGCTTTGCTTGCTGTTCTTTTTCTAGTTCTTTTAGGTGCAGGATTATGTGGTTAATTTGAGGTTTTCTTGCTTCTGAAAGTATGCCTGTAATGCTGTGAACTTCCTTCTCAGGATTGCTTTTGCTATGTCCCATAAATTGTGAGTTGTTATATGTTCATTTTCATTTGTTTTAAGGAAGTTTCTTATTTCTTCCTTGATCTCATTGTTAATTCATTTGTTATTTAATAGTATGCTATTTAGTCTCCAAGTGTTTGAATGTTATTCAGTTTTTGTATTGTAGTTGATTTCTAGTTTCATGCCATTGTGGTCAGAGAAGGTGCTTGATATGATTTCAATCTTAAATTTATTAAGACTTGTTTTGTGTCCTAACATGTGGTCTATCTGAGAGAATGTACCATGAGCACTAGAAAATAATGTCTATTCTGCCACTTTTGGGTGAAAGGTTCTGAAAATATCTATTAAATCCAGTTGATCTAGTATGTCGTTTAAGGCTGCTGTTTCTTTGTTAATTTTCTGTCTGAAGGTTCTATCCATTTATGTTAGTGGGGTATTAAAATCCCCTACTATTATAGTATTGCTATTGATGTTGCCCTTTTTATCCATCAAAATCTGTTTTATATAATTAGGTGCTCCTGTATTAGGCACATATATATTTATAAAAGTTATATCTTCCTGTTGTAATGCTCATTTTATCATTAAGTAGTGACCTTTTTTTATCTCTCGCTATAGCTTTTGTTTTAAAGTTTATTTTGTCAGATATTAGTATTGCTACCCCAGCTTTGTTTTCCTTTCTGTTTGTGTAAAATATTTTTTTCCATCCCTTTACTGTCAGTCTATGTGTATATTTTGTTCTGAGGGGGGATCTTTTGTAGACAACATATGTATGGGTCCTGTTTTCTTATCCATGCAGCTACCCTATGTCTTCTGATTCGATCATTTAATCCATTTACATTTAAGGATATTGCTGATATGTAGTAGTTTGTTGCCATATTATTCTTTAGATCTATAATCCTCTTTTTCTCAATTTCTCTTTTCCTTTGCTCTTTTTACAGCAAGTCTCTTAGCATTTCCTGCAGTACTGGTATAGTTGTAATAAAGTCCTTGAGGTTTTTTTTGTTTGTTTGTTTGTTTTTTGTCTGGGAAGCTTTTCATTTCTACTTCAATTTTAAATGACAATCTTGCTGGATAAAGAAGTCTTGGTTGTAGGTTCTTGTTTTGCATTACTTTGAATATTTCTTGCCAATCCCTTCAGGCTTCAAGTGCTTCTGTTGAAAAGTTAGATGTCCTCCTTATGGAGGCTCCCCATAAGGAATATAATTGACTTCTTTTTCATGCCACTTTTATTTTTTCTTTATCTCTTAACTTTGGTATTTTAATTTTGATGTGTCTTGATGTAGGCCTCAGTGGGTTTCTCTTTATTGGGACTCACTGTGTTTTTTTTTAATTTGTGCAACTTTTTCCTTCAGCAGGAAAGTTTTCAGTTATGAGTTCTTCAAACAGGTTCTCTATTCCTTGTTCTTTTTCTTCTCCTTCAGGAACCCCTACAATGTGAATGTTATTTCTCTTCATATTGTCACAGAGTTCTCTTATAGTTTTCTAACACTTTTTGAGCCTCTTTTCTTTTTGCTGCTCTATTTCTGTGTTTTTATTTATCTTGTCCTCTAATTTACTGATTCCATCTTCTGCTTTATCCAGCCTGCTGTTGATTTCTTCTAGGGTATAGTCTTCATTTCTGATATTGTAATCTCCATTTCTGATTGGTTCCTTTTATGATTTCAGTGTCCTTTTTAATGCTTGCAATTTCTTTATTTTGGTGCTCATTGAGTTCATCCATTGTAGCTCTGAGATCCTTAAGCATCAACAATCATTATTTTAAACCCTGCATCTGGTAATTAGATTACTTTCATCTCATTCAGTTCTTTTTCTGGGGATTTTTCTTGTTGATTCATATGGTTTACATTCCTCTGTCTTCCCGTTCTTTCTGTGTGTGGTTTGCAAGCTTGTTAGAGTTGTGGGTCTGAGGTTGGTTTTTAGAATGTGGCTTCTCCTTCAGCACTTATCCCTCAACCACTGCTGGTTGCTGGGATTTTAATTCTCCTTAACTAGTAGAGCTGCTTAAAAGTCTTAATTTCCTGCTATTTGTTTGCTTAGTCCAGCTGAGAGCTTCTGTGTTTGCTGATCCCAGCATGGTGCTTCTGTGTTTAGGAGGAAGGAAGTAGGTATATCTTGTGGGGTTTTTTTGGCCCCAGTTAAAACTCTATCCAGAAATGTGGACGATATGACCTCTGAGAGTCTGAAGGTGTGTTCTGCCCAGTGCTTCTTTGGGGATTGGGTGCATTCTTCATATGAAGAGGGGGGTGTAGCTCAAATCTCCCTGGAAACCTGAGTCATTGCCACTCCCCTTTATTTCCTCCTTTCTTTCTTTCTTTCTTTCTTTCTTTCTTTCTTTCTTTTTTTTTTACAGAAACAGAGAGAGTCAGAGAGAGGGATAGATAGAGAAAGTCAGACAGGAACTGACAGAGATGAGAAGCATCAGTCATAAGTGTTTTTTGTTGCAACACCTTAGTTGTTCCTTGATTGCTTTCTCATATGTGCCTTGACTGTGGGCCTTCAGCAGACCGAGTAACCCCTTGCTTGAGCCAGTGACCTTGGGTCCAAACTGGTGAGCTTTTGCCCAAACCAGATGAGCCCGTGCTCAAGCTGGCAACCCCGGAGTCTCAAACTTGGGTTCTCCGCATCCCAGTCCAACGCTGTATCCACTGCACCACCGCCTGGTAAGGAACTTTCTCCTTTCTGAACAACCTTTTGTGCTGATTGGAGCTGGAGAGCTTTTTGGAGGTGGGTCAACTGAGTCCATGCTAGGCTTATGCAGGACAAAGGAAGTGACACCTCCCCCATCTATGGCTTCTTCGGCATTGTAGAATGACTCAGCTTAGATTTTCTTCTCTCTGTCATCATTTGTATCCCTGTAAAGCCAGTAGCCATGGCCACCATCACAGCTGCCTGGCCCATGCAGGTTCACATTAGATTCGAACAGATGGTAATGAAACAATGGAGCCAAGAACTGGTGGGCCATTACCTTTAATTCTATTTTGCATCTGGCAAGCAAGTAAAAATACATGCTGGGCTCCAAAACCCACTCATTCAGAGCTCACAAAGCTACTGACTTATCCAAGTTTCCTAGAGTCAAAGGTGTTGGGCAGATAAAATATATTATGCTCACTTTGTTAAAGATGTCGCTGCCCACATGGAAGCCTATTGCCCAGGTGATGGTATTGGTTGCCCTTCTTGCTTGGGATGGGTGTGATTGTATTAATGTGTGTTGGGGGCAGGCTGTGGGCAGGCAGGATCCTTGTAGCCTGGAGCTTGGTTTTGGGACTAAGCCTTTCCCACCCTTTTTGATGTGGGGTGGTGCACTCTCATGAGGAATCCCATCATTCCTCAAGCAAGTGACTTTTTATCAGAGACTTCCTTGTTTGTATATTGGATTAAAGGTTTTGGTTTCTACACTATAAAAGTGGGGCAGACTGGGAGCTTGCTCTCTCTTGGTTCCTGAGATTAGCATTAGAGAGGACAGCAGAGAAAGGAGAGCAGAGAAAGGCCATGTGGAGGAGAGGAGAGAAGCAGCCAGGATGGCAGAGTGCTAAAGGTAAAGCCAGTTTGTATAGTTTGTGCAGAGAGAAGGAGATGGGGAACAGAGGTGAATAAGGCTAGTGAGCTAGAAACCTTTGATTCTAGAAAACTCGGATAAGTCAATGGCTTTGTGAACACTGAATGAGTTGCTTTTGGAACCTAGTGTGTGTTTTTACTTGCCCACTGGATGCAAGCTAGGATTAAAGGTAATGGCCCACCAGCTCTTGCCTCTGTTGTTTCATTACCATCTGTTCGAATCAAATGCAAACCTGCATGGGCCAGGAGGCTGTGATGGTGGTCACAGCTACTGACTTTACACAAAGGTTTCTAGCTGACCAGCCTTATTCATCTCTGTTCCCCATCTCCTTCTCTCTACATACTCTCCACACACTGGCTTCTTCAACATTCCTCCGTGCTGGCTGCCTCTCCTCTCTTCCACATGGCCTTACTCTGCTTTTCTCCAGCATGGGCTCCTCCTAGAATGTAATCCCTCTTCTCCTGGAACAATGTGATCTCTCTTCCTTTTAAAACCTTTAGGCATTAAAGCCCTCCCCCAACATATTAATACAATCATGCCCTTCCCAAGCAAGAAGGGCAATTAATACTATCACCTAGGTGACAGGCTTCCACTGTGGGCAGCGCCATCTTTAACAAAGTGAGCATAATATATTTTATCTGCCCAACAGTCCACGTTTCTCAGTCTTTCCACTCTTCTAATGCAAGACCAGTCCTCTAAGCCCTCCTAGCCCCTGGAATCCCAAGCAAATGGCTGTGAGCAATATTTTCTGTGCTGGCCCTTTAAAGTTGCACTTTATTTTGCCAGCCACTTCCCACAGACAGAACTCTCGCTCTTCTCCCCAGTCATTGCTGTCAAGATGTCATTTCCAGTTCCTGAGCTTCTAGGCTAGGGCTCCAGTCCTGGGACTGAGTAGCCCCACCTCTCATGGTCTCTCTACTTCTGGACTCTCAGTCTCAGCCTCCCCTCACTCCTGAGCATTGAGGAGCCCCCACCATGCCCTCGCACCCCCTACCAAGCTCAGTGTAAATTCTTCTGTGCTCCTTGGTTTTTGAGTCCTGTTCTTTTAGTCCAAAGTTGATTTTTCATGATGATTGTTCTTAAATTAATTTGTAATTCAGTTTGTTCACAGGAGGTGGCAGTCTGTGTGTCTGCCCACTCAGCTGCCATCTTGGAATTGTACAGTTTAGTCTTTATTTAAAAAAATATATATATATATATATATTTATTCAGCCTGACCAGGCAGTGGTGCAGTGGATAGAGCATTGCACTGGGATGCGGAGGACCCAGTTCAAAATCTTGAGGTTGCCAGCTTGAGTGTGAGTTCATCTGGTTTGAGCAAAGCTAACCAGCTTGAACTGAAGGTTGCTGACTTGAGCAAAGGGTTACTCAGTCTTCTATATCCCCACAATCAAGGCACATATGGGAAAGCAATCAATGAACAACTAAAGTGCTACAGTAAAAGATTGATGCTTCTCATTTCTCTCCCTTCCTGTCTGTCTGTCCCTATCTATCCCTGTCTCTCAGTCTCTTTTACTGTCTCTGTCAAAATAAAAAATAAAAATAAATAAAACAAGCACTGTTGTGCGACTGGGACTCAAATCAAGAAACATATTACTAGAATCCCAGAAATGCCCTTCAGCCTCTAGACACTCCTAGAATAGCACTTATGGTGATTTGAAACATCGTTAATTAATTTTTAAACTTCTTATAAATGATATCATAGAATATGTTTCATATCTTGCTTCTTTCATTCAATATTTAGCTTATAAAATTTTTAGTACAGTTGGAATTTATTCATTCTCATTGCTACAATATATAGTATGTCATTATATAAATATACCACTACTTATTTTCCCATGCTAATGCTTATGGATATTCATTTCAGTTGTTTCCAGTTTGGGACTATTTTGAATAACATTTCTCTGAGCATTCTTATACCTATAGAGTATATACCTGGGGTCATAGGTTATATTCAGCTATAGCATACATTCCCAAGAGTGGTTTAGATCTGTTTATACTTCATCCTCAAAAAGAGAGGGTTCCAATTGCTCCATATCTATGTTAACACTTGCTATTATCTGTCTTTTTCATTTAAATCACTGTGGTGTTTATTTACCATTATTGCATTATGGTTCTTAAGTTTATAAAACCAAAAAAAATAAATAAATAAAAACTAGGTTTATTAAATTATATTTACTCAAAGTATCTGGAATGCTATTCTGTGATTTACTTTTTCTTATTTAAATGATACATAAGAATAATGATCCTTAACTAATTCAATAATATTCTAGCTTAGAAAGAAATTCTTGGTCATTTTCAATTTTAATACATTTTCTCTTACTTTGTTATTAACTATGATATTTAATAATGAAAAATGAGCAATTCTTCAAATTAATGTGAAACAACATTCCTACACGTTAACAATTATATGGCCTTTATATAAACCAAGATGTGAACCAGTAATAGTTTATTTAAAATTAAGAGATGAATCTCAGTTTCTGTTGCTCATATTTTGTCTGTGTTTCTAGCGAAACAGAAAAATCTTATGTCAAACTTACAGTATCTTAGTTTCATTTCATCCTACCAGAAACTATTATTTCACTTTTTAGGTGGTAATATACAACTATTTGTTGAGGATTTTGTACATCTCTTCCTAACTACAAGCAGAGAAACCTTTCAAAATTCAGTAGTTAAAACAAAATAACACCAATAACAATGCTTTGCACCAAGCTAATTGTATCTCTAAATTATCTTAGATTGACTCAGGAGTTTTTTAAATAATTATTTTAATAATTGTATTTTAGAGCTCACATTTATTGGGTTCATAATCTTGCTACACACCTAACAAACAGTGTTGCCTTGGAAAAGTTACTTAACCTATTCATATTTTAGATCCCTAATCTATAGGAATTGAATAATTATAGAATATATATTATATATTGCAATAGTTTGAGTCTTTCAAGAAGCAGATGCTAAAGGATGAAATTAAACACAAGAAAATTTTATTAAGGGAAATGTCTCTGAAAATGAGGAAGAAACTGAGTGAGACTGGAAGAAATGTTGGTTGAGACGAAGTGTGACACAGGGTGAAAGAAGAGGAGGGGAAGGTTGGGTGGAAGCATTCAGCATGTTACATAGTCTAAGGAAAGGTTAGGCCATCAGAGGAAGCCTGTGTCTTCCAGTGAGGGTCCTGCTTTAGTATCCCTGCTGCACTCAGCCATTGCCTGAGGGCAGATGCAGAAATGGATTGCAAAACAAAACAGTAGGTGCTTTTTAGTCAATTAAACTTTCTATACTTAGAGGTCTCATGAGCATAACAAATAATTACCATGAAGATGGATTGACAGACTCTGAAGAAAGTATTAAAACAGTGCCTGAATTATCAATATCCATTTAACCATTTATTTATTCATATTACTCACAATTATTATTAATAATCAGTGCATTAATAAAGGAGCCATATGTTTAATGTGCTTAAAATAATTGGTAAAGGAGTTGTGATGTCTGCTGTTTGGAGTTGACTTGATTCTTTCTAAATAAAGAACATTATTACTCATTGACATTATATTTATAATTATTTTCCTTCTATTTATTATCCGTACTTATTGCCAAGCCCCTAATTCATACTGGAACACCTAACTCTAAACCCCTATATTTCTCCATAAAGTATGGGTTCAATGATTTTTAAAAAAACACAAAAAAACATTAATATATTATTTTTGTTATTTCCAATTGATAATGTCAGAGTTTCACCATTTTTCATCATTGGATATAATTGGGAATTGTTAGATCCACTTTTTAAAATTGGTCATTGGGTGTACATTAAATTGGGAAGAATTAAATATCTCTTGAAACTCCTTTTGTGAGGTCATAGGCTCAACACATCCTTTTCCTTAATCTTTTTAAAGATTTTCTATTGCTATAGAAAATTGAGAGGGTGCATGTGAATAATTGCAAATAGAAGGAGAAAATCACATTAAAAATCATGTGAAGAAGTTTGTTGGAAAGTCTCTTAGGCCACTTTATTATTATACTTTAAAGCAAATTTACTCAGAGGACATAGACATAGAAAATGGAATATTTAGGTTGTGGCCTCCTATCTCTTTCTTTTCCCCATTTTTATTTCCCTTTGTAAGTAGAGGCCTACTTGTTATTCCTTATGTGTTATTTATATGCCTTTTCCATTGCCCTTCCTTGCTGGGATGTCTTCCTTTGCCCTTAGAGTCCATCTAAGACCTATTCCCACTGTAATACTTCAAGGGCTCTCTCAAGCTGTAATTTCTTTTGTTTTCCCCCAAGTTATCTTAGTAAAAAAACAAACAAACAAAACTTCTTTATATACTCAATATTTACTACCTGTGTTATTCGTACCTGTCACTTGGCATATGCTGTTTCTTCTAGCTATCTCCTTGGGATAACTATCTCAGTCATTCCTCATGTTGCCCTTTAACTGTTCACTTGCCTTTTGCAACACTACATTGTTAGGAAAATAAGGATAATTATATTGCTGAAATCTAATAATTTTTTTAAAGTATAGTAAATGTAATAAATGAATTTTGGAAAAGTAGTGACTTGCAATGACTTTCACTGCCTATGAAATCACCCTTTTATACAACATTGTTTTACTAGACTCTTCTAGTTCACCATTAGGTGAATGTTGGTGAAAGCAGGTTATAATTTCTTTATGCTGGTAATATATAATATATTTATAGTTATTTGTAGTCCAATATATAAAAAATATTATTGGGAGTTATCAACTACTGTGTAAAATGAAGTAAATTGACCCAAATAATATGGATTCAAGAATATGTGTAATTCAGCAAGAACTGGTAACAAGGTGAGATGTAAATTAACTTATTCTAGCATATTCATAAGTAGTATTAAAAAACACAATTTTTGGTTTGGTCCTTTGAAAGAAAAACATTAGAATTATTTATATTTTCATGCTAAATATTCTCCCAGCAAAAAAATTGCAGCTCTTCCAAATTCTGTTCCAGGAAAAAACAAATTGTTGTATACTGTTAAAGGAGTGAAATTTTGTTCAAATAGTTGTAGCAGATAATACTCTGCCCAGGTTACTAAATCACGTATCTTTCACTGTTCACTTTGTTAGTTATACTCAGCGTGTGGTTGGAAATGGAATGAAAGCTCAGTCTGGAAATCCTGAAGTCAAGGTCAAAGGAACTGATCCTGTGATAAATCAGATTATTGACAAACTGAAGCATGTTATTCAGGTAAGTGCTGGTTCTCTCTTATTGGTATACTCAGTGGCAAATAATAAAGGCTTGCTTTCTATTACATGTAAATAATTTGTTAATCCTATCTGATAATCCTACCTAAAACAGAGCATTGGAACAACTTCTTTGTAACAAGATTTTGGAAATATTTGGTTGAGGGATTTTGGAAATATTTGGTTGAATTATTTTTTTTATAAAGTCTGTGTGCAGCAATGTGTTAATGAGCGAGTAATCTGTATTTGTGGAAAGGAGCCATAGCTTCAGCAGTTTAGTAAATAATGAGAATCTCAAGAGGAGCTTTCTTCCCAGTGATAAGCTTTAGACACGAGAACTACTAATCATTAAAAAAGCTCATGGCAGAGCATGGAAGATGCCAAATTTACCTTGCAGGTAAGTCTCTGAGACTTTCTTTAAGGTTTTTCCTGCATTTTCACCCAAAGTTTCCATAAATGAATAATATGCATTTGTTATATTTATATTTATTTTCTGTATCACTCTTTCCATGTTATCTCAATCTATCTAATTATTTATGAAATACTTCTGTTTTATACTTAATAATGTTATTTTATCAAGTGAGTATTTACTGCTGTTTTTAATACATGGCATATGAAGCATGAACATGTCTTTTAAAAGAATGTTTCATTAAACTATTATATCAACCAGAAACAAATATTATGTTATATGTTATAAGGACTACCAGCCATTTTGCATCTATTGGGGTTTCAGGTAAGAAAAACTATTTTGTAGTTGTTGATCTTTATATAACAATTTATATGTGCATATTTTTTCTAAGCAAAACTGTGTATGTAAAGGTGATACTTATTTCTAGTATTATATAATTACATGTCAGAATGTAATTATATATACTTAAACATATATATACTTAAAAAATATATATATACTAAACATAGTACAGAGTTTTTATTGATATTGAAGTTTTCTAGAGTCATTGATATGCTTCTCATAATTGTTCTGCAAAAGTTAAGTTTATGTGGAGTTCTTAGGATTCTGTTTTTATAAGCATCTGTGTCTTGAGCACAGTTTATGTAAGCAGGGTATGTGGACCTGTGTCCAAAACCATAGATTTTTACCTTCCAGGTGGCAATAATAATGACTACTTTTCTTATTTTATGACTGTTACATTGGAAAAATAGAGCCCTCACCTGGGAAGGCAGGAAGGAAAAATAAAACTTTTTGTGTATATTTATTCTATCTCATTCTGTTAATATTTTTTAGCTGTACAAATATATATGAAATATATAGCAGTGCAATGACACATGAATATAGTTTAGAAATACAGAAATATATGTGTCAAGTGGGTGTTAATTTCAACTGTTTTTATAGAACATATTACATGAAGGAAACAGATGGAAAGCCCTGCTGTAGGTAATAAGGATAAAGCTGCTATATTGAAAAGAGTATACAATATAAAAAAATATTCACAAAGAAATAAGTAAATACCCAATGTTATAGAGTTTATAAAAGCTCTGAGGAAAAGTGTTCACTGACATGTTGTCCCCAGTATAACATTTTCCTTTTCTTTCATAAATTTCAAAGTTACCTTTTTCCCAAGGTGACAGAGTGATGTAATCCCATTTTTTTAGCTTCTGTGATAGAGTTCCATTCTTTTATCTTTATATTTGTATGGAGATCTCCAATTTTTCATGCCTAAGTTTTATTCAAGGGTTATAAGAGAATATCAACTAAAATGCTACCTTTGAGGTCTATCTATTTAAAGTCTACTAGGATGATCTAATTGAAAATTAGATTTATATAGAAGCTAGCATAAAGACATATTTTGTACAGGTGTCACTAAAATGTTCATCTTTAATGGATAGAATATGTTCTTCCCTAAGCCAGTTCTTTTAGAGGTGAAGAGAAATTTTTAATTTTATGGGGCTTCTACTGCTGGTAATGTGTGTGTCCCCTGGGGGCTTGGCTTTTATATTGTCAGTATCAAGAGGTAGGTAAAAATTCCCACCACAGTGTCTGGTCTGAAAAGGTTTAGAAAATTATTTTTCTGTAAGTGAGAATTTATTATTTGGGAGTGTATAACAAAGGAGGAAGTAGAAGTTGGAACAATTTCAGAATCTCTTCTGTAGATTTAGATGGTTAGTTATTTGTGTTTAGGTATAAAGTAAGTATATTTTATTATAAGAGATATTAAATGTATTTGTTAACAATGTGCTATGAAGATGACACCTCTCATCACAGGGATAAGCAAGTGTTTCTTTTGTCCATTTTTTCTATACATAAGTATATGAAAACAAGCCAACCATAATTATTAGCAATAATTAGCTCCATGCATTCGGCCCCAAATACCTTACTTCTTGACTTGCCATTGAAGTTCGCCTTATCTTCTACCCTGTAAGCTTTGCAGTGAGAGTCACCAAATAACTGAATAGGGAGTTTACCTTGTAAATGTCATTTTTTACATGTCTTAATAAATTAATTTATTCCAAATATTCAACCAATACTTACTGAGTTCCCACTCTTGCCTGGTCCTGCACAGTGCACTGAGGTTCAAGAGGTAAACCAAGCAGATACACTTCTGCTCTCATAGATTTACATTGTAAGATAAACTAAGAAAACACATACAATAAAAGCAACTGACAAATATACAGAAAATAAAACAGGATGAAATAGGGAAACATACTTAAGAAGACAGTGCTAGTGGAGGCCACTCAGAGGGGAATGTGTGGGTTGGTACTGACTGGTGCATCATAGGAAGAGAAGACAGAAATCATAGGAAAATCTGGGAGAACTGTGTGAGGGGCAGAGGAAGTAATAAATTCAAAAGGCCTGTGGCATGGTTGAGTTTATTGCATTCTGAGAGCAAACAAAGCTATGTAATTGGAACAGAGTAAAGGAAGGGGAGAGACAAATATAAACTGAATTAATGGTAGTCTGGTAGGGAGTTTAAATTTTATCCTAAGTTGTATGGGAAACCATTAAAGATTGTGAGCAGAGGATGATACAAATTAGTTAATGTTTTATAAAAATAATTTTGGTTTCACTATAGAAAACACCTTGAAGAACAAGTTTTACAGGCAGAAGGTCATGGTGATTGGAGCTAGAATAAGGAGAGTGGATAATATGAAACAGGTCATAGATTTACATAAATATGAGAAGTAAAGTCATCAGAAATTAGTGATCATTTGGAAACTGAAGTGATAGAACCAGAACAATATCTAGGTTTGGTGGGATAATGGTGTCAGTAAGTGAAAAATAAAATCCTGAAGTGGAGTAAGCATAGGTTTTGCTCATTGAGGTTGATGGTAAATTATCATTCTGTTAAATCTGAGATGCTTGTTAGATACCCAAGGGAACATCCAAAATTCAGTGGTGACTACAGAAGTAGAGGTATTTATTTGGGAGAGATACTGTCTAGCAGTTCCTACACTCCAAAGTCTGTGCTTGAAATAGACAATGCCTGTATCTTTCAAAATTACCTGTGAAATTATATGAGGTAGCCAATAGCCAGTGAAGAATTTTCTAAAGAGTTGACATTAACTTTTGTAGATATTTGCATCAGACTGAATTGCTCTTTGATAATAGGTTGGAAACAAATTTTATTACTATTAATTTTTCTGATGGAGGAAATATATGAACATTTTTATTCAGATTTTTCTCTCTTACAGAATTAATTTTGAACTTCTTGTTCATAATAAATTAGTTTGTTTAGGCCAAAGTTGTTGGGAAAAAGCAAAAGAAAAATCAGTAATTTATATTTAAGCATTAAATAACATCTATATTTTTTTCAAAGAAAAAGATCTCAGCAGTTAAAATACTAACCTCTGAGCAACTGTAAATGATAATGACCCACTGCTTAGAAATTACCTACTCTTAATGTGAAACATAAAAAATAGAATATCAGAGCAGTTTTCTATATTTTTATTGCAAAACTAATAAATGTTTAAAGTAATGAATTTAAGTAACATTTGTTTCTTTAAATCTAACAATTCTTATCCATATAAGAATTTTATCAGTTTCTATTAAATATTCATTTTTTACTGGGAGACTAAAGCTTCTTTAGAAAGCTATCTTCATATGTAAAATTAATTAGATTTTTAAATGAGTGTAAAAGCAATAATTATAACCATTTACTTAAAACAATAATATGTAGATATTTTATAGTATATATTTCAATAATCACAATCTACTGGGTTCAGGCAGAGATATGAGATACTGTTAGTTTATGTAGGAAAATATCGCTAACTTGCCTTTCTTTTTTCTCATTCTATTCCTAAGACACCAATATGATAAATAGTAACTTCAGAGCTATGATAGACTGAGATGAGGTTCTCAATGGATAATTATAAGGTTACTTATTATAAATAAAAAAAAGATACAGGATTTAAAAAAGATGTTAGTATATTAAGTTTCTGAATTCTGAAAACTGTTTAATCTTTTTTCTATAAACCACTTACTATGAAGTGTTTTAGAAAAAAAAATTTTTTTTTCATTTTTCCAAAGCTGGAAAGGGGGAGGCAGTCAGACAGACTCCCGCATGCGCCCTACCGGGATCCACCCGGCATGCCCACCAGGGAGCGATGTTCTGCCCCTCTGGGCCATCGCTCTGTTGCATCCAGAGCCGTTCTAGCGCCTGAGGCAGAGGCCACAGAGCCATCCCCAGCACCCGGGCCATCTTTGCTCCAATGGAGCCTCGCTGTGGGAGGGGAAGAGAGAGACAGAGAGGAAGGAGGGGGGAGGGGTGGAGAAGCAAATGGGCGCCTCTCCTGTGTGCCCTGGCCGGGAATCGAACCTGGAACTTCTGCACGCCAGGCCGACGCTCTACTTAGAAATTTTTTTATTGTTAATATCTTATAAGAGTGATGTAGAACTAGTCAATCATAGTTGATTGGCCAACTGAAAATTGTGATCTCTTTGACTATGGGGTGGTGGCTTATTCTATGAAATTCCTTTACTTCTGTTGACTCTTTTTCTTGTTCAAGGAATTCACCAAAATACCCTGACTCCTCCCCTCTCATCTCCACTACACAACAATGCCATGTCCCCAGGCTTACAATATTAATATTCCAGAAAGACAAACACTTTTTGATTTTGTATTAACAATGCAGCAGTGATCAAAACACATTTATTTACCTTTTTGTTCAGAAGAAAGTATTTGAAATTCACTCAATATCTTTGAATGGTCATGTAATTTAGCAATTAGTTTGAGTAAATTCAATGGAAGGTTGCTTTCTGGAGTAAGTGGTATAATACACTGACTTCACTATTGGTCATTTCATTAAAAATACAATCAATTGTCAGCACCAATCCAACCACTTCAATTAGTGTACAGTCAACTGAAAGTGAATGTATAAAAACTCTTTGAAAATAATGGGATTTGCTTTGGCCATTGGTAATTTATTTTTTATTATTCTATTATTTAAAGAGTATGTAATAATTTTATGTTAGATAAAATTTAAAATTTATATTTGTTTGGATGGTGCTGATTTTATACATTGTCATTACCTGTTAAGATTTGAGCCTTTTATCTGTCAGGTTTTTGTTTATGAAACATGTTTAAAGATTATTGAACACTAGAGTTCTTATACTTTTTTAAAGTGATTAGGATAAACTATATCCAGTTATAAGCTAAAACCTTTAATCTTTCTGTTTAAAACCTAATATAAAATGTGATTTATATCAGAAAAATGAGATTCTAAAGTATAGCCAGCTCCCAAGAAATTCACATTTATTTAAACAATGGAAACAATGAAAACCACTGGGTTTTAGTTATTTCAGGAATTATAAAATATAAAAATAAGTTTACAGTATTATATTATAAACAATTCAAATAAGAAAAATAATGTCTTTGACAAATAGTAAACACATAACTATTTATTCAGTGATTTCAAAGAACTAAAATAAAATAAATCCCCTTTAGTTTCAAAATATGTGTTGCTGAAGTGAGCGCCCTTATAGTTTTAATAAAATACATTTGCCTGATTATAGTAATATGCATGACTTTTGAGTTAGCATAAGGCATATGGCTAAATTTCAGCAGTGGGGGCACAAACTGTATATCTGTAATCAACTTCCTCAACATCTTTAAGTCTCAAATAATTTTTATATATAATCAAAAAGACAATAACAAGTGTATTATGATGTGGAGAAATGGGACCCTCAAATATTTCTGGAGGAATGTGAAATTCTGCAACTACTCTGGAAAAATAGATCACTCCAAAAAAGGTAAAACACGGAGTATCAGATGACCTGTGTATACCCAAGAGAAAGAATATATGTGTTCATACTAAAACTTGTACATGAATGTTGATAGCAGCATTAGCCATAATATCTAGAAAGTAGAAACAACTCCAATGTTCATTAACAGATGAACTGATAAATAAAATGATATATATTTTTATTTAATTTACTGTGTTTACATAGTTTCTAGTATCGCCCTGAATGCATCCCCTCTC
Organism: Saccopteryx bilineata; assembly: GCF_036850765.1. NCBI lineage: Eukaryota > Metazoa > Chordata > Mammalia > Chiroptera > Emballonuridae > Saccopteryx > Saccopteryx bilineata. Next base: position 58,249,972 of record NC_089495.1, on the reverse strand, counting down.
CCCCTTATTTCCCTCAACATCTCCATTGCTATATATGTATAATATGGAATATATAATACTTCTGCAATAAAAAAATGAATGACAGATACTGATAAATGCTACAACATAGAAGAATATTGGAAATATTTTTTAAGTAAAAGAAACCAGTCACAAAAGATCACCTATTGCATGACTTCATTTATATGATAAACATTAATAAATGTATTTTACCATTTTATATGAACATACATATTTTTGTATATAGAACATTCCCTTATACTGCTAATAACCATGATTCGTATACTGAAGGGTTATCTTACCTGACCATGATAGTGTACAAATCTACCTATACCATACAAATAAGATAATTAGTTTTTAATTGATTATATTGGAGTGACACTGATTTACTAATTATACAGGTTTTAGGTGCTCCTTTCTGTACATTTCTGTAAACCATATTGTGTGTTTACCACTCCCAAGTCAAGTCTTCATCCATCACCATTTATATCCTTTATACCAGTGGTCCCCAACCTTTTTTGGGCCATGGACCGGTTTAATGTCAGAAAATATTTTCACGGACCGGCCTTTAGGGTGAGAAAGATAAATGTATCACGTGACAGAGACAAGCGTCAAGAGTGAGTCTTAGACGGATGGAACAGAGGAAATCTGGTCATTTTTAAAAAATAAAACAGTTTTTGTTGCATCACCTTAGTTGTTCATTGATTGCTTTCTCATATGTGCCTTGACAGTGGGCCTTCAGCAGACCGAGTGACCCCTTGCTCGACCAGCAACCTTGGGTCCAAGCTGATGAGCTTTGCTCAAACCAGATGAGCCCGCGCTTAAGCTGGCGAGCTCGGGGTCTCGAACCTGGGTCCTCCACATCCCAGTTCGACGCTCTATCCACTGCGCCACTGCCTGGTCAGGCTGGAGGAGAATCTTATTTCACCTGGGAGGTGGTCTATGCAGACACAGGCCTGGGCCTGATCCAGGAGCAGAAGGTCCAGTGGGCAGAAGCAGCAGTGGCTAGAACAGGGCAAGGCTTGGCGTCTCCAGACCCAATGCTGGTCATTGCAGAGCTCAACCCACAACATGGAAGAGCAGCAGGCTGCTGACAGAGACCCCCACCCATTTCCACCAGTTATGAGTAATTGGGCCACAGCACCAAGGTCCAGAGCAGGCTCAAAGTGAGTGTGGCCACTTGGGGGTTTGGGGAGCTAGGGCCTCTGGATGGCCAGAGATGTACTTCTCCCCGAAGCAACACAGTATCCCACGCAGCATATTTCAGACATGATATTGGGAGCACGATGCCCAAGTCGAAGAAACTGGCCAGGAGGACCAGGCGGCCAAGGAGGCAGAACCCACGGGTGTGAATGTGGGGGAGGTGGGTGTGGTGGAGGGTGGGGATGTATTGTGACCTGATGAGGAAGGGTTAGTGCCAGACACACAGGGAACAAGCACAGAGGCTGGCCAGGAGCAAACAGGATTCAGACCACCCTTCTACTGGACTGTGGGCCAGTAGGAGGACATCCTGTGGTGGATCCCATGCTATGGCTACTGTGGAAGGCTCTGGCTGTGCTCTGTCTTTGGGGGGCATGTGGAGGATCTTTTCTCCTCTCACAGCTCTAGCACCAGCCCAGGAGACAGAGCCAGCAGCTTCCACCTCTTCACTCGAAGAGCCAGACGCAGGAGAGGGCCTATAGGCCGCTCCAGACATGGAGGAGTGACGCCTCCAGTAGTCACTCCAGCTGCAGCTCTGGAGTCAGGTGGCCTGTGCAGCATCTGCCGAGTTACCCGAGGCCCCGCCACCGCCGACTGAAGAGCCCTCTGCAGAACCTGCCCTGGTTCCTGCCACAGAGCACCTGCTTCTGACCACACACCAGGGCCAGCTCTAGAGCCGTCTGCTCTCGAACCTGCACTACTCTCATCAAAAGAATTGGTTTTATCCCCACACTGTGAACATTCTCTTTATTTTTCTTTCATTGTGATGTTTTCCTTTTCTCCTCGGATATAGGAACTGCACCCAATATTTTAAAATCCTGTACAAATTAAAACAAGAAAAGTGAAAAATGAGTAATGATCCAGGTTCCACCACAGGGAGCTTTGGAAATTCTGATATGGAGTCACAGAAAATGCCAACAACTCTGACTGGCAGCATCCACCCCAAGAGAAATGAGGGTTTGGAAGAGCACATACCCAGGAATCCTACCTGCCAGACACCCACAGGTGCACACGCTCACACATGTGAACATACAGAGGCACCCACCAATGCACACATGGGTGAGAGAAAGCAGAAGCACACACATGCTCATGCCAACACTATGTGCAAAATCCTGGAAAGAACAGGCATGGTGAGTCCTCTGTATCAGGGCTCTCCTCCCGGGAAGGACTTTGTTCTTTATTTGTTTCTGAATTCCTTTAGAATTCAATATGGTACTACAACTAACCTTTATTTTCCTTCTCATAAATTCTTTAACAATAAAAATTCTTTAAACAATAAATAATGTACTTTATAGATGAGTGATACACTGATAACACTGGACATATAACTTTAATATATTTATATTTAGAATTGTCACAGTCACACATGCATTTTACCAAATTAGACATCACATCAAGGAGAAGGTCAGAGATTGATGTCTCCACCCCACAGGTGAGCATCATGAGTGGCTTGGTTGGTATCTCTCAGGGTCCGCCCTTCTCACTCAGTTTGTTTTGTCTGTGTTACACTCAGGCTGATTTTCATATATGACTCTCTGTCAGCTGAAATCACATGGTCGTGCTCTAAGAAGTGGGATCATGGAATCAGATGTTGGGCCACATGTCTCATGTGAGAGGACCCCTGAGCTCTTTTTCTGTCAGCACGTGGAGACCCCTGCCCCAACTCTAGCTGCTGTCCAGCTTCCATCATCCATGTGGACCAGGACTGGTGGGTCCCACCACTGTCCATGGACAGTTTTGTTTTTCTCCATTCCTGGCTATTTTATACTGCTCTGATGGGCAGTCTTGAATATAGATCTTTGAGAAGTTGTGCAAAAAGTTCTTTGGGATAATATCCTAGGGCAGTGGTAGTCAACCTGGTCCCTACTGCCCACTAGTGGGAGTTCCAGCTTTCATGGTGGACGATAGTGGAGCAACCAAAGTATAAATAAAAAGATTTAACTATAGTAAGTTGTTTTATAAAGATTTATTCTGCCAAAATTAGGGAAAAATCCAAAAAAAAGTACTTGGTAAGTAATTATAATTATATGCTTTAACTTGCTGTAACTATGCTTTATAAATTTTATAAAGTAAAGTTACTTCCTTACTTTATAAATCACTAATACTTTGGAACCAGTGGGCGGTTAGAAAATTTTACTACTAACAGAGATACAAAAGTGGGCACTAGGTATACAAAGGTTGACTACCCCTGCCCTAGGGTGAACACAGCCAGGTGAAGTTGAGCACCTGATGAATTTGATGGGTCTTACACACTGTTCCCCCAGAAGAGGGGCCTTTCTTACTTCTTTTCAGGGAGCTGTTGGTGCCTCTCTATCCTCACATTGTCCCCCGGGCTGCTCACCACCAGACCAGAAGCCTTTCAGTCTGATGGGGACAGAGCTCTCCCACTGGCATTTACAGTGCGTGTGTCCTCATCAGGGTGGTGGGCCATCATCTGCCTTGCACTGGCGTGAGCACTGCCTCTTATTGAGAGCACAGGTGTTTGCCCTCTCTCTTTTTAGAAGACACCAACTTGGCCCTGACCAGTTGCCTCAGCAGTAGAGCATCAGCAGCCTGGTGTGTGGATGTCCCGAGTTTGATTCCCAGTCAGGGTACAAAGGAGAAGGGCCCATCTGCTTCTGCACCCCTCCCCCTCTCCTTCCTCTCTGTCTCTTTCCTCCCCTCCTGCAGCCAAGGCTCCATTGGAGCAAAGTTGGCTGAGGCACTGAGGACGGCTCCATGGCCTCCACCTCAGGCACTAGAATGGCTCTGGTTGCAACAAATCAACACCCCAGATAGGCAGAGCATCGCCCGCTGGTGGACATGCTGAGTGGATCTCGGTCGAGTGCATGTGGGAGTCTGTCTGACTGCCTCCCCATTTCTAACTTTGGAAAATACAAAAAAAAGAAAGAAAGAGAGAGAGAGATAGAGAAAGAAAGAAAAAGAAAAAAAGAAAGAAAAATAGAAAGAAAGAAGGAAAAACCAATTTTCAGGAAGTTCATACCCCGCAGGAATGTGAAATCACTCTCTGGAAATATAAAAAAAAATAGATAAAGAAAGAAAGAAAGAGAGAGAGAGAGAGAGGAAGGAAGGAAGGAAGGAAGGAAGGAAGGAAGGAAGGAAGGAAGGAAGGAAGGAAGAAAAAAGAAAGAAAGAAAGAAAGAAAGAAAGAAAGAAAGAAAGAAAGAAAGAAAGAAAGAAAAGACCAATTTTCAGGAAGTTCATGCCCCGCAGGAACGTGAAACCACTCTCTGGCCTGGCCTCGTAAGGAATGCTTTCCAGATTGTGGTTTGTCTTTGCAGATTTCTGCATTATTCTCGTGTTTGTTTTATGCCCAGGAAGGTCAAGCTGTCACCTGACTACGTTCTGGCCCTGGGATCACACTTAGCAGAGTGGTCACTACCCATATATAAAGCACAGACTTACTAAAAAAGTTTTCTTTTTATATCTGTCTCTCTATTCGATCTGGGATTTCCATTTTTAATGGCAAAAATGTTATTTCAGATAAAAACAAAAAAGGTATGGGAGCGCGTTGAAAACAGCACTATGGTAAGATTCCGTTGATAGGAAATGTCTAGTATAGGTAAAGGAGCAGAGACAGAAAGCAGGTGAGGTTTTGCAGGGATAGGAGGGTGAGTCATTTTGGTGCAGGGTTTCCATTCAGGGTGATGGGACATTTTTCAACAAGTTAGAGGTGATGTTTGCACAGCATCATTAAGGGACTTCATGCTGAGGAATGGCACAAATTAAAATCTAAATAATCACTTTTATTTTATTACTTATAATGAATTACTCTATACAGTAAAAAGATATAAACAGAAAAAGAAAAATAAAATAAAAGAAGGCAAAATAATTCCAAAAAAAATTAATAAAATAAAATACCCTATAGGGCCAAGGTGAAAATGGAAATATGACGATGACAGAAAATAAAAGAAAACAATCAAAAAGAGGTGGGAAAATAGATCCCTTGGATGTGCCAGGGATAGCTGATTCGTCAGGTGGCTCCTGAGCTGGCCCTGAGGTGGTGTGCAGGCACAGCTCTTCCTGTGTGGGTGGAGTCAAGGCAGGTTGGTCGGAGGCTTCTTCAGGCAGCTGATTTCCCACCTCAGTGTGGTCAGGAGGCGCAGTGGAGGCCGGCCCCACCTCCATAGCTGCAGCTGGAAAAACTTCATAAGGTGAAAAGGCCATTGGAGTCAGGCACCGCTCCAGCTCTGGGTCGGCCTCCAGGTCAACCTGTGCAGCCGGCTCCTCCAGATGTTCCTCAGGTGGAGCAAGAGCCGGATCTGCCTCCTGGGCTGGTGCTGGAGCTGCTAGAGGAGAAAAGATTACCCATATGCCTCCATTTCCATGTTTTCTCCAAAGGCAGAGCACAGCCAAAGGCCAGACCCACCACAGGACGTCCTCCCCACCAGCCATCCTGCACGTGGGTGGTCTGAAGCCAGTCTTTGCTCCTGGCCAGCCTCTAGGAGTGCTCCCTGTGTGTCTGACACCGACCCTTCCCAATAATCTCAGATTCCCCTCCAACCCTCCCCCACCATCCCACTATGTCCTCAACCACCTCCTCACCATTTAGTTCTGCTTCCTTGGGCTCCAGGTGGTTTGTCTCACTGCGATTAACATGGGCCCCCTGCTGCATGCTGGATTCAGACATGGTGAGCCTGGGCAGCTTTGGAGAAGGAGTCTGGACCCTGGGTAGCATCAGGGGAGGAATCCTCGGGAAATTGGGTGTTGTAAAAAGAAGAGACCTCCTGATCCTGTATGGCGTTGGGGGACGAGCCCTCCTCCAGACCCTGGGTGGCTCCGGGAGAGGAGACCTACTGAGGTCATCCACGGGCCCCAGGTCCCCGGCCGCCCAGATGGCCATGCTCTTTGCAGGCCTGCATGGAACATCACTACTACGGTGCACCTGGGCCACAGTTGTGGAGATCAAGTGAGGGTCTCCTTCCTCCAGATGCTTCTCCTGGGTGTTTTTCACTGAGCTCTACAATGACATGACCAGCAGCGGGTCAGGATGCCTCAAGCCCAGCCTGGCCCTCGTCGCTGCTGCTTTTCCCGCTGCACCTTCTGCTCCCAAATCAGACCCAAGGATGTTTCTGAAGAGAACTCCTTTCAGTGGAAATGAAATTCACCTCCAGGGCTCAAGATAAACCTGGGGCAGAGGGTGCCACCCACACTAACGATCCAAACAGGCAGTGGTGTGAATGTGCTGGTTCACTAGGCTTCTGACCCACTTGCTCAGCCCCTTCTTCCTAAGGGAAGGCTCCTCTGACATGAAACCCTCTTACACATATTCATACACTCACACCCAAAACTCACACACACACACACACACACACACACACACACACACACACACACACGTAGGGGACATAGACCTGCTCAGGTGAAATCACAGTGGTGGTCTGGTCCGGAAGCACCACCTCTGAGCCTCGATGGGTTATTTCTCGGTTCCTCCGAGAAATGGGCCACGGACGTCTGCGCAGAGTCTGGACCCAGCGGCGGCCACGGCGGAAAAAACCATCAGCGCTGTTTCTTTGGTTCCCACGGCCTTGGGACCGGGGAAGACAACACAAGGACATGTTGACTCAACTAAAGTCTCTGGTCAACTGAGCTGGCTAGCGGTTGTTTGAGAATGTGGTTCCCTGGTTACCAGGATTCTGAGTTCTGTTGGTCTCGCTCATCAGTTAGTGAGGACGCTGTGTGGTGACGTCCTTGTTCTGGCAAGATGTGATGTCACTGCTCTAGTCTGAGGAGATGCTCAGGGTAGGGGACAAGGAGGCAGAGCCGGCTCCTGCTCCACCTGAGGGACACCTACAGGAGCCGGCTGCACGGGCAAACCTGGCGGCCGACCTAGACCTGGAGGGGCGCCGGACTCCAGCGGCCGTGCTTCCTCCAGCTGCAGCTCTGGAGCGGGGCCGCCTGTGCAGCGTCTCCAGACCACACTGAGGCCCCACCACTGCTGTGTCAAGAATGCCCTGCAAAACCTACCCTGGTTCAGCCAGAGAAAAGGCGTTGCCTCTGGGCAGCGATCAGGGCCAGCTCCAGAGCTGCTTGTTCTTCATCAAGCTGTCCCCACCACATCAGAAGAATTTGATTTACCACCTCTCCTTGACAGTTTTCTTTTATTTTCTTTTAAAGTTATGGGGGTGTTTCCTCTGTGGTGCGATTCATCTTTTTATTAATTTAATTTTATTTGGAATTGTTCTGTATTTTTATTTTATTTTTTTACTGTTCTTTTTCTCTGTTTTTCCATAGCGTGATTCATTATAAGTAAAAAATAAAGGTGACTGCTTAGTTTTTAAGTTTTGCCATTTCTTAGTGTGAAGTCTCTTCACAATGCTCTGAAACATCACCACTATCTTCTTGCAAAGTATCCCATTACCCCAAATGGAAACTCTGAACCAAAATGACACTCCCCACTCCTCTTGCCCTGGCAACCCCCCATCTGCTCTGTGTCTCTTCTCCGATACCTATTCTGGACTTTTCCTATCAATGAAGTATTACAATGGGTGTGTTTTGGGGTGTACTTCCATACTTTTTCTGAGTATTTATTTGAAATTTTATTTTTGTTTAAAGGGAAATCTTCGGTGAAGTACAGACCAGATAGGAAAGAAAATTAAAAATAGCTCTTTTAGTAAATGTGTGCATCATCTGGGGGTCTAGTGGTTGAAAACACTGTGCTAAGTGTGACCGCAAGACCTCTTGCTGGTCAGGCAATGGCTGGCCATTCCTGGGCCTAAAACAACCACGAGAAGAATGCAGAAATCTGAAAAGACACACCACAAGTTAGAAAGCATTCCTCTTAACTTAAGGCCAGACAGAGGTTTCACATCCATGTGATGCAGAAAGCTCCCGAAATTCGCTGTTTTTTACAGGGACAGAGAGCAAATGCATGTGCTTCCAATGAGAGGCAGTGCACGTGTGCCAGTGTGTTTCAGATAATGGCTGACCACCCAGTGCGGAAACACGCACTGTAAACACTGGCAGGAGTGCACTGTCGCTATCAGCCTGGCAAGCTTCTAGTTTGGCAGTCAGCCCCGAGGACAACGGGAGAATGCAGAGGCCCCAGCACATCCCTGAGAGAGTGGTAAAAGTCCCCTTCTCAGGGACAAGAATGTGGAGGCCCTGTCACAGTCTCACAGGTGCACACCTTCACCTGGTGGTGCCCATGCTAGAAGGAGACACCACAGAAATTCTTATACAGTTTTTAAGATGCATTTTTGAGACTACTTATCAGAGCACTGAGGAAACAGGTGGGATTTGGGGAGAGGGAAGGAAAGCAACTAACATTCATGGAGAGAGGATGGGATCCACCAGCCCTGGTCCACAGGCACCAGGGAAGCTGAACAGCTGCTAAAGTGGGTGCAGGGTCAATGTAATGCACCATCTAAACACAGCAGAGCAAGCAAACAAACAACACATGGCTATTTCAAGAAATGAAGAAAAAGCACCAAAGAAAAATAATGCCCTTTCAAGATTAACACAACAGAAAAAATTATGAATAAAAAGGGACTTTCTCAACCTGAATAGGAGTATCTAACAAAACAAACAAACAAAACAATTCACAGCTAAGATGATACTAAATGGTTGCCCATTTTTTTCATAAGATCAGGAAGACTACAAGGATTCAGGCTTTCTTGCTATTTCTATTCAACATTGTACTGGAGGTTGTAGCAAAGTATAAGGTCTACTAGAAAGTTCTGTCCATTTCCATGACAAGTTTCGACACATAAGCACATATTTATTTGGCGCATGTGTGCCTCTTTATTTTTATCACTTAATGTATACATACTGACGTAGCAAATTAACTAAAACAAAGTTGATTCACGTTAGTCTTATGTGTGAAGCGATAGTGTACCCATGGCTACTGATAAAGTTCATTTACGCCACTGTAATTTTTATGAATTTCAACAAGGAAGAAATGCTACAGAAGCATGTCTGTCGCAGCCACCATATTCCCCGGACTTAGCACCCTCCGACTATCCCTTGTTTTTGTCCTTACAAAATTTTTTGAAGGGCAAAAAATTCAAAAATAAAGAAGATATCAAACAAGCACTGGTTCAATTTTTCGAATCAAAAGATAAAACATTTTTCAAAAATGGGATATACAAATTGCCCTCACGCTGGCAAGAAATCATTAATAATAATGGGAATTATATTATTTAATAAAGTTTATTGATGGTAAAAAAAATTGTATTTTGTTTTATTCCAAAAACAGACAGAACTTTCTGGTAGACCTTATAATAAGGCAAAAAAAGTAAATAAATAAATAAAGGAAATCCAGATAAGAAAATAATTAAAACTAACTTCTTCCACTAAAAATATCATATTGTATATAAAAATATTATAAGAATTCATTAAGCCCTGGCCGGTTGGCTCAGTGGTATAGTGTTGGCCTGGCGTGCAGAAGTCCCGGGTTCGATTCCCGGCCAGGGCACACAGGAGAAGTGCCCATCTGCTTCTCCACCCCTCCCCCTCTCCTTCCTCTCTGTCTCTCTCTTCCCCTCCCGCAGTCGAGGCTCCATTGGAGCAAAGATGGCCCGGGTGCTGGGGATGGCTTCATGGTCTCTGCCCCAGGCGCTAGAGTGGCTCTGGTCGCAACAGAGCCATGCCCCGGAGGGGCAGAGCATCGCCCCCTGATGGGCAGAGCGTCGCCCCCTGGTGGGCGTGCCGAGTGGATCCCGGTTGGGCGCATGTGAGAGTCTGTCTGACTGTCTCTCCCTGTTTCCAGCTTCATAAAAAAAAAAAAAATCATTAAAATGATTTGTTAAATCTAATAAAGAAATTCTGTAAGATTACAAGATATAAAACTGGCCATGGCCAGTTGGTTCAGTCGTAGAGCATCAGCCTGGGCTCTGGATGTCCCAGGTTTGATTCCTGGTCAGGGCAAACAGGAGAAGTGACTATCTACTTTTCCACCCACCCCATTGTCTCTTTCTATCCTTCTCTTACTCTCCTGCAGCCGTGGCTTGGTTGGAACAAGAATGCCTCGTGCTCTGAGAATGGCTCCATGGCCTAGCTTGAGGCACTAAAATAGTTCAGTTGCTGAGCAACAGCACCAGATGGACAGAGCATCACCTCATTTGGGGCTTCTGGGTATATCCTGGTGGGAACACATGTGGGAGTCTGTCTCTCTGCCTCCCTGCTTCTCATTCAAGGGAAAAAAGATAGAAAGTTAATATGCAAATATCAATTATATTTATACCCACTCACATATAATAGCATGAAAATGAAGGTGAGTCAATTTGATTCATAATAATCACATAAAATAATAAATTAAAATTAATTTTATAAAATAAGTGTAAGGTTTTAACTCTGAAAACCACAAAATGCTATTTTAAGATATTAATGGAGAGCTAAGTAGGTGATTAAACATTGAATTTTGAATAAGGACAAATTTGGATGACTCATTTTATTTCAAAATTTTCTTACTTAAATAAAAAAACTAGTTACTATTTACATAAACTTAGACAGTGTAATCCTAGCATAAGGATAAACATAGATTTGAGAGTCTAACTCAGTGGTTCCCCAACCATTTTTTTTTAATAATTTAATTTTTTTAATGGGATGACATCAATAAATCAGGATACATATATTCAAAGATAACAAGTCCAGGTTATCTTGTCGTTCAATTATGTTGCATACCCACCACCCAAAGTCAGATTGTCCTCTGTCACCTTCTATCTTGTTTTCTTTGTGCCCCTCCCCACCCCCTTTCCCTCTCCCATTCCCCCCTCCCCCCCGTAACCACCACACTCTTATCAATGTTTCTTAGTTTCACTTTTATGTCCCACCTACATATGGAATAATACAGTTCCTGGTTTTTTCTGATTTACTTATTTCGCTTCGTATCATGTTATCAAGATCCCACCATTTTGCTGTAAATGTTCCGATGTCATCATTTCTTATGGCTGAGTAGTATTCCATAGTGTATAAGTGCCACATCTTCTTTATCCAGTTATCTATTGATGGGCTTTTTGGTTGTTTCCATGTCCTGGCCACTGTGAACAATGCTGCAATAAACATGGGGCTGCATGTGTCTTTACGTATCAATGTTTCTGAGTTTTTGGGATATATACCCAGTAGAGGGATTGCTGGGTCATAAGGTAGTTCTATTTTCAGTTTTTTGAGGAACCACCATACTTTCTTCCATAATGGTTGTACTACTTTACATTCCCACCAACAGTGTATGAGGGTTCCTTTTTCTCCACAGCCTCTCCAACATTTGCTATTACCTGTCTTGCTAATAACAGCTAATTGAACAGGTGTGAGGTGGAAATACAAATGGCCAACAGATATATGAAAAGATGCTCATCTTCTTTAGCTATTAGAGAAATGCAAATCAAAATCCCCAACCATTTTTGAGCCACCAACCGGTTTAATGTCAGAAAATATTTTCACAGACCGGCCTTTATGGTGGGACGGATAAATGTATCACGTGACCGAGACAAACATCAAGAGTGAGTCTTAGATGGATGGAACAGAGGGAATCTGGTCATTTTTTAAAAATAAAACATTGTTCAGGCTTAAATATAAATAAAATGGAAATAATGTAAGTTATTTATTCTTTCTCTGTGGACCAGTACCAAATGGCCCACGGACCAGTACCGGTCCGTGGCCCGGGGGTTGGGGACCACTGCTTTATACCTTCCTCCACCACCCTTCCCCCACAGTCACCATAGCTGTGAGTTCATGAATATTTTCTCTTTTTCATTCAATCTCTCCCCCTTTACCTCTCCTGACACACACACAGATGTCAGCCTGCTTTGTATGTGAGTTTGACAATAGGTTATTGGAGTATGAATGGGAAAAAATGATCAGTGGCACCATTTTTTACTTTCTGATCCAGGTTATTCCTCAACACACTGCTGTCTGACTACTGCCTTCATCATTCCACTGAAATGGTCTTGGGAAAAATCATTGGTTATCTTTTTCGGTTCATACTCCAATAGCCTATTATCAGTTCTTATCTCTCTTGACTACTTAACAGCACTTATCTTTATTGTTGACCCCTTTCTTCTTGATCTCCATTTAATTTCTAATCACCTTTCTGACTACTCTCATCCAAGATCTTTGCTCCTTTTTTTAATTTCTTTAAATGCTGTGTTTATCTGGGATCTTATCTAATCCCCTTTCTATTCTCATTTCCATTTGCTCTGCATCTCCCTCTTTCATGACTTCATGATAGCCACATATTTATTTTAATCACAGGGTTTCTACTGAATCTCTGATACTTCAGTTGGCAAAATCAACCAAGCTTTAAGAGATCTGCATCCTAATTCTTCCCTTCTTTGGTAACTTGCTGCCCCTTCTACTCTTCCTAGTTTCCTTAATTTATATCTTGGATGTCATCTTTAATTCCCCCTTTTCCTTAGGTCTCCTTATCATCACAGTCTAAATTTTGTCTCCTAAGTATTTTTTAAACCTCTACTTCTCTTTTTGCCATGGCTATTATTCCTGTTGCCACCAGCATTAATTTCTATCTGGATCAGGAATGAGACAATTCCCTCTAGCTGTTATCTCTGATTTCTCTGCTGCATTCATGGAACAACACACTTCTGTCTGGTCTATGTGTTCACCTCACTGAAATGATCCTGCAAGTTTCACTAATTATCTCTTGTAGCAGAATCCAGTGGACAAGTATCAGTCTACTAGTGGGTTGATTATGTCAATAGCCATTTAAAACCATGTAATTAAACATTGTACTGTCAAAATCTAACTCAGTCTCTTTGGTTTCCATCTGACAACACATGGGGTACATGGAAATACCTGATAACATGAAATGCAGAGATGCAATGCAAAACTAAATACATGTGTATTGTTTAACTCCCCAAGTCAATACTGTACCCCAAATAATTCACTTCCAATTTCTCCTTTGTAGTCTGGCAGTGTAGAATAAAGAGAAAAATGAATTATAGGGAAGAAAATGGAAGAACAAAATGAAAAGTCACATACTAACCGGTGTTTTTTCCAAATGCTGACATGCTGATATTCACTGCCCTTCTATAAAATTAGATTAGTTCTCTTTGAAGAAACTGATCAATTCAAAGGAAAATAATTTCATATAGTATTTGGGCCTCCACCCATTGAGAAGGTAAATCATTATCTAATTGAATGGTTGTAAAATCTTCTATTATACTGTAATTACATAAAAAACTGCTCAATATTAATTGATAACCAAGGATCACTATAAATTTATGGAAATATGAAAAATTTAAATGCAAAAGCAAAAAAGAAATAAAAAATAGAGATGAAAGTATAGTGTGAAAGAAGTACCCCAAACCTATAGAAATAGCCTCCAAAAACTTATAGGATATATTACATTCCTTAAACAATACTACATTTCTTCTAATAAGAAAGAGCTTTAGAAAGTTAAAAACATAAAATTAAAAATTCATTAGAAGCCTTGAGGATAAAGTGGAGAAATTATTTTTTTAATTTAATTTTTATTTTTTATATTTTCCGAAGTGAGAAGCAGGGGAGAGGCAGACAGACTGACTCCTGCATGTGCCCGATGGGAATCCACCTGGCATGTCCACCAGGGGGCAATGCTCAGCCCCTCCGGGGCATTGCTCCACTGCAATTGAAGCCATTCTAGCACCTGGGCCAACTTTGTTCCAATAGAGCCTTGGCTGCAGGAGGGGAAGAGAGAGATAGAAAGGAGAGGGAAAAAAGTGGAGAAGCAGATGGGTGCTTTTCCTATGTGCCCTGGCCAGGAATCGAACCCTGGACTTCCACACCCCGGGCTGACTCTCTACCGCTGAAGAAATTATTTAAATAATAAAAAATGAGAAATGAATGGGGAATAAAATCATGAAACATGAGAATTTCACTCTAGGGGATTAAAGTAACAACTCAACTCCAAATACTCCAAAGTTTGACATGCAGAAAAGAAAAATTCACCTAATGATTTTTTATTGCAGTCTGCCATACTTAGTTTTTGACGGGCTCATGCATATTCTCAGCTTTCTGCAGGTATGAGTCTGTAATGCTTTGCAGAGTTTGTAATGCCATTTTATGAACGTGCTTGGAAGATGTGACTGGTTAGAGCAGAGCAGTTTCTGGATGTATGTCTTGCAGGTCAGCAGCACTTAACCACATGTCCTCCTATAGTTTTGAAACAGTTAATGCACATTGAAAGTAGGCTGACTTTTGAGAGGACTAGGGTGACGGGATTAATGGGAACGTTTCTTAGGCATAGTATATTGAAGAAGTGAAATATATACTATACAAAAATTTGTTAAAAAACTATATAAAAGTTTGACAATAAAAATTAAAATATTAATTATGATAATAATAAGAAATGTATGTCTTATGAATATAAGCTCTGTATTTATTATGTGTTTCACATTGATAAGATGGAATCTTAATTGGTTTCAATAGAAATAAAACAAATCAAGAGTTTTATAGTAGTGAGAGAATAGGCATTTATATACCTTTTTAACAGGGCAGGTCAGTTACTATTTCTGAAAATAATAAGACACATACCTATGAAACAGAAATGAGAGACAAGAATAAAACCAGGTGTGTTTGGACAAATAATTTTTTTTTTTTGTATTTTTCCGAAGCTGGAAACAGGAGGCAGTCAGACAGACTCCCGCATGTGCCCAACCGGGATCCACCCGGAATGCACACCAGGGGGCGATGCTCTGCCCATCTGGGGCATTGCTCTGCTGCAATCAGAGCCATTCTAGTGCCTGAGGCAGAGGCCACAGAGCCATCCTCAACGCCCGGGCAAACTTTGCTCCAGTGGAGCCTTGGCTGCGGGAGGGGAAGAGAGAGACAGAGAGGAAGGAGAGGGGGAGGGGTGGAGAAGCAGATGGGCGCTTCTCCTGTGTGCCTGGCCAGGAATCGAACCCGGGACTCCTGCACGCCAGGCCAACGCTCTACCACTGAGCTAACTGGCCAGGGCCTGGACAAATAATTTTTGATAAAGGAGTCAAAAGCATGCAATGAAGAAAAGAAAGCCTCTTCAATAATGGACGATGGGAAAATTGAAAAGCCATATGCAAAAAAAATGAAACTAGATTTCAGTTTGTCCCCTGGTACAAAAAGTAACTAAAAATGGGTCAAAGATCTAAATATAAAATCTGATACAATAAATTAAATGAAGAAAACATAGGTACTAAACTATGGACCTCGGTCTTAGAGAAGGTTTTATGAATATAACTCTAAAGACAAAAGATATAAAGGCAAAGATAAATTTATGGGACTCTATAAAGCTTCAGCACAGCAGAATAAACTGCCAACAAAGCAAAAAGACAGCTAACCAAGTGGGAGATGATATTTGCCTATAACAGCTCTAACAAGGGGTTAAGTTCCAAAATATATAAAGAACTCATACAACTCAGCACTAAACAAACAATCCAATTAAACCAGGTCTGACAGAACCCTGAACAGAGACTTCTCTAAAGCAGACATATAAATGGTCAACAGGCGTATGAAAAGATGCCCCACTTGACTATTAGAAAAATGAAAATCAAAACTATAATGAGATACCACCTCACACCTGTTAGATTACCTATTATCAACAGGACAAGTAATAACAAGTGTTGAAGAAGGTGTGGAAAAATAGGAATCCTCATTTACTGCTGGTGGGAATGTAAACTGTTACAGCCATTATGGAAAACAGTATGGACTTTTCTCAAAAAATTAAGAATAGATTTACCGTATGACCCAGCAATTCTGCTTCTGGGTATCTAACTGAGAAATTTTAAAACAGTTATTCACAAATACATATGCACCTCTATGTTCATTGCAACATTATTCATGGTGGCCAAAACATTGAAACAACCAAAGTGTTCGCCAATAGATGATTGGATAAAGAAGTGGCACAGATATACCACATCATACTACTCAGCCAGAAGAAAAGATTTAAAACTACCATTTGTGACAACATGGATGAACCATGAGAATATTATGCTAAGTGAAATCAGTCAAAAAAAAGCTAAGAACCATATGGCTTAATTCCTATGTGAAATATACACTGTAACTCACAAAGACAGAAGTAAGGTGGTTACCAGAGAGTAGAGGGAAAAGGGTCATACAGGGGTGGAGGGGCCAAATACGTGGTAATGGAAGATGATTTGACTTTGGTTGGTAGGCACACAATCTAATACACAGATTATGTATCATCAAAACGTACACTTGGAACTTGTATGATCTTATTAACCAATGTCACCTCAATACATTTATTTAAAAATAAATAAAAATGATTCAAAGGAAGGGAAATAATAAACTTCCATTTTGCTTTTCACCAGCAAATCTCAAAACTAAATTGATTCTCAACATTTGTGGTTAAAGTTTCTGTCCTGATTTAAAAAAAAAACAAAAGAAATTTTATATCTGGACTGAAACTCATTAAACAGATGGTAAAATCTAATTTAACTTTCTTGAACACTTCTTTTTTTTATCTTATAAAAGTAAATGAGCTTATCAAATTTCAATTATAATAGTCTAATTTTAGTTAATTATGTATAACAAAATAAGACAGTTGCTAAATTTACTCTGTCCTAGTGCCTTTCTGTTGTACATAGTCATTTTTAATTTAACAATGAGGAAGTCCTCTCAAGATTTTTAAAAGAATCACATTATCAGAAGAGAATTTTAACCTTTTTGGAAGTTTAATTTTTTAGAAAATATGTATCTTCTTAAGTCATTTAATAGATTTTGGAATAAAGACCTAATTTGAGTTTTAAAATATTATATTTGCATCCATTAAAATGTCTAGTTTAAATTTCATAATTCCACTTCTAAAAACATTAAATAAAACTTGCCTCAAATGTACCAATGCAAGTTATTTATACTTACATTCTGATTTAAGTAACTGTTGTAGTTTTTCATTGATGAGAATTAAGTTGCAAAATTATTATGTCATTCAAGAGCACAACAACCTTATTAGAAAACTAATTTTCAATGTCTGTTTCACAAAGATATTCATGACTAGTGAAGTGTTTAATTTTCCATGCTAATTCATTAAAGTATCATATTTTATTCATTCTTTAAAAAGCCTCTTTATCTGACATTTAAAAATGTATTTCATCTCAGCCTATAAATGCATTTGCTGTTTTGTAACAAAAAAAAATATTCAAGGTATTATCAGTTAAAAAAAAAACCTTAGGTGGCCTTGGCTGGTTAGCTCAGCAGTAGAGTGTCGGCTGGAGTGTGGAAGTCCCGGGTTCGATTCCTGGCCAGGGCACACAGGAGAAACACCCATCTGCTTCTCTACCCTTCCCCCTATCCTTTCTCTCTATTTCTCTCATCGCCTCCTACAGCCAAGGCTCCACTGGAACAGAGTTAGCAGGCACTGATGATGGTTCCCTAGCCTTCTCCTCAGGCACTAGAATGGCTCCAGTTATAATGAAGCAATGACCCTGATGGGCAGAGTATCACCCCCTAGTGGGCATGCCAGGTGGATCCCAATAGGGTGCATGTGGTAATCTGTCTTTCTGCCTCCCTGCTTCTCACTTCAGAAAAATATAAAAATAAATAATAAATAATAAACCTTAGCTGTAATATCATTTATGATATCTTTTGATTATGATCTCCATTGTGTCATGGGACATACCTGTATTTCTTCATTGTGTCTAGAAGAATACATGGAAAGATAAAAATATTGAATATATATATATTCAATAAATGAATGAAATATATAATTAACTTGATTCCTATATGTACAATTTAAATGGATAAGGAAAACAAAACTTTCTAATTATTAAATACTAATAGTACCTGTTAAAATAATTCTAAATACAAATAATATATTTTTATTCTTGGATTATAATTTTAAAATGTCTGTATTGTCTTACTTATTTACCCCATCCATCCATTCATTTACTGAATAAACATTGATTGAGTACTGAGTAGACGCCAGGTGTAGTAATAGATACAGGAAGTATAAAAATTATTAAATGAGAGCACGGATGAAAGTGATTATATTCTAGGAACAATGCTTATTACAGTTAGGAATTACTCTGCATCTGAGTTGGAAAAGGTCATGGTATCTCTTTACTCTGTTCAGCAAATATTGTTGAGGTTCTATTATGGATCATGAGATTTCCTAAGTAGTGGGTGTATAATATTGAATAAGACCAAGCCTGCTTGTAGTGAATCATTCCATAAGAAAAGGATAAAAATTTACTTTATAGGTTTTATACTAAAATTTTTGGTCCAACTATAAATGCCTCAGAGAATTAGTCATAGTTCTCTGACCAGGTGGTGGCATAGTGGAAAAAGCATCATACTGGGATGTGAGGACCCAGGTTCGAGACCCTGAGGTCGCCAGCTTGAGTGTGGGCTCATCTGGTTTGAGCAAGGCTTACCAGTTTGAACCCAATGTCTCTGGTTTGAGCAGTGGGTCACTCGGTCTGCTGTAGCCCCCCGGACAAGGCACATATGAGAAAGTAATCAATGAACAATTATGGTACTGCAACAAATAATTGATGCTTCTTATCCCTCTTCCTTTCTGTCTGTCCCTATATGTCCCCCTCTCTCTGACTCTCTCTGTCACTGTCACACACACACAAAACATAATAATAAAAAAATAAAAGAATTAGTCATAGTTCCACGAATCTAGAGGACATTCGATTGATATTAAATATAAAATTAATTACCAGGGAGTATTTACCTATGGTATCATTTACCTTGATTAGAATATAGTTATAATTTATCTTAAAAGATGTTATGACTTGCTCATAGAAGATGTGATGATTGAATAATAAAAATGTTGAACAATGACGCCTTTGTCAAAGTCAAGCTATTGCTACAATAATTCTGCATAAAAAACGCAAAACTTAGTGAAATGTTATAAGGCATATTTTTTTCTTCTTCATACACCTGCAGTCAACTGCAACTCAGCTGATCAAAGCTAGTTTTGTCTGGGATTTTCTTGAAGCTCAGATCTGTTGCATATGTAAATACTAGTAATGATAAAATTTATTCCTAAAACAAATATTTTAACACACTAAAAAAATCAGAATAAATTACTAACAGAAAAATTATACTTGATATACTAGTCTAAACAACAAATGAGATTGGATTGTTATGTTAAACATTTTTTAAAATTTATTTATTAAATTTAATGCAGTGACATTGATAAATCAGGGTACATATGTTGAGATAAAACATCTCTAGATTATTTTGACATTTGATTGTGCTGTATACCCCTCCCCCAAAGTTAAATGGTCTTCTGTCACCTTCTATCTGGTTTTCTTTGTGCCCCTCCCCTCCCCCAACCCCTCTCTCCTTATTCACACCATCCCCCCTCCCCCACACCCCACACCCCACCCCTGTTGCCATCACATTCTTGTTCATGTCTATGAGTCTCATTTTTATGTCCCTTTTATGTATGGATTCATGTAGTTCTTAGTTTTTTTTTTTTGATTTACTTATTTCACTCCGTATAATGTTATCAAGGTCCATCCATGTTATTGTAAAGGATCCGATGTCATCATTTCTTATGGCTGAGTAGTATTCCATAGTATATATGTACCAAAGCTTTTTAATCCACTCGTCCTCTGATGGACACTTGGGTTGTTTCCAGATCTTCGCTATTGTGAACAATGCTACCACAAACATGGGGGTGCATTTCTCCTTTTCGAGCCGTTCTATGGTGTCCTTGGGGTATATTCCTAAAAGTGGGATAGCTGGGTCAAAAGGCAGTTCGATTTTCAGTTTTTTGAGGAATCTCCATACTGTTTTCCACAGTGGCTGCACCAGTCTGCATTCCCACCAGCAGTGCAGGAGGGTTCCCTTTTCTCCACATCCTCGCCAGCACTTAATCTGTGTTGTTTTGTTGATGAGCGCCATTCTGACTGGTGTGAGGTAATATCTCATTGTGGTTTTAATTTGCATTTCTCTAATGATTAGTGATGTTGAGCATTTTTTCATATGCCTGTTGGCCATCTGTATGTCCTCTTTGGAGAAGTGTCTATTCATCTCTTTTGCCCATTTTTGGATTGGATTGTTTGTCTTCCTGTTGTTGAGATTTACGAGTTCTTTATAAATTTTGGTTATTAACCCCTTATCAGATGTATTGTCAAATATGTTCTCCCATTGTGTAGTTTGTCTTTTTATTCTGTTCTTGTTCTCTTTAGCTGTGCAAAAGCTTTTTAGTTTGATATAGTCCCATTTGTTTATCCTGTCTTTTATTTCACTTCCCTATGGAGATAAATCATCAAATATATTGCTCCAAGAGATGTCGGATAGCTTACTGCCAATGTTTTCTTCTAAGATGCTTATGGTTTCACGGCCTACATTTAAGTCTTTTATCCATTTTGAGTTTATTTTTGTGAGTGGTGTAAGCTGGTGATCTAGTTTCATTTTTTTGCAGGTAGCTGTCCAATTTTCCCAACACCATTTGTTAAAGAGGCTGTCTTTACTCCATTGTATTTCCTTGCCTCCTTTGTCAAATATCAGTTGTCCATAGAACTGTGGGTTTATTTCTGGGTTCTCTGTTCTGTTCCATTGATCTATATGCCTGTTCTTATGCCAGTACCAGGCTGTTTTGAGTACAATGGCCTTGTAGTATAACTTGATATCAGGAAGTGTGATACCTCCCACTTTATTCTTCTTTTTTAAGATTGCTGAGGCTATTCGTGTTCTCTTTTGGTTCCATATAAATTTTTGGAATATGTGTTCTATATCTTTGAAGTATGTCATTGGTATTTTAATTGGTATTGCATTGAATTTATAGATTGCTTTGGGTAAGATAGACATTTTAATGATGTTTATTCTTCCTAACCATGAGCACGGTATATGCTTCCACTTGTTTGTATCTTCCTTGATTTCTTTTATTAATGCTTTGTAATTTTCTGAGTACAAGTCTTTAGTCTCCTTGGTTAAGTTTATTCCTAGGTACTTTATTTTTTTGGTTGTAATTGTGAAGGGGATTGTTTCCTTAATTTCTCTTTCTGACTGTTCATTGTTAGTGTATAAAAATGCCTCTGATTTCTGAGTATTGATTTTATATCCTGCCACTTTGCTGAATTTATTTATCAGGTCTAGTAGTTTTTTGACTGAGACTTTAGGGTTTTCTATATACAATATCATATCATCTGCAAATAATGATAGTTTTACTTCTTTTCCCACTTGAATTCCTTTTATTTCTTCTTGTTGTCTGATAGCTGTGGCTAGGACTTCCAGGACTATGTTAAATAAGAGTGGTGAAAGGGGGCACCCCTGCCTTGTTCCTGATCTTAAGGGTATTGCTTTTAATTTTTGCCCATTGAGTATGATGTTGGCTGTGGGTTTCTCATAGATGGCTTTTATCATGTTGAGGTATGTTCCCTGTATTACCACTTTGCTGAGAGTTTTGATCATAAATGGGTGCTGGATTTTATCAAATGCTTTTTCTGCATCTATTGAAATTATCATATGGTTTTTCTCCTTCTTTTTGTTTATGTGATGAATCACATTGATTGATTTACAAATATTGTACCATCCTTGCCTCCTCAGAATAAAACCCACTTGATCATGAGATACTGGTCTATAATTTTCTTTCTTGTGTTGTCTTTACCTGGTTTTGAAATCAGAATTATGCTCGCCTCATAAAAGAAGCTTGGAAGACTTCCTTCCTCTTGAATTTTTTGAAATAGTTTGAGAAGGATAGGAGTTAGTTCTTCTTTGAATATTTGGTAGAATTCCATTGTGAAGCCATCGGGCCCTGGACTTTTCTTTGTTGGGAGTTTTTTGATAACTGTTTCGATCTCCTTTGTTGTAATCGGTCTGTTTAGGTTTTCTGATTCTTCCAGATTGATTTTTGGAAGATTGTATGTTTCAAGGAATTTGTCCATTTCATCTAGGTTGTCTAGTTTTTTGGCATACAGTTCTTCATAGTATTTTCTTATAATATTTTGTATTTCTGTTATGTCAGTTGTTATTTCTCCTCTCTCATTTCTAATTTTATTTATTTGAGTCCTCTCTCTCTTTTTCTTGGTGAGTCTAGTTAAAGGCTCATCAATCTTGTTTACCTTTTCAAAGAACCAGCTCCTAGTTTCATTGACCTTCTGTATTGTTTCTTTAGCCTCTATGTCATTTATTTCTGCTCTGATCTTTATTATTTCCTTCCTTCTACTACATTTGGGCTTTACTTGCTGTTCTTTTTCTAATTCTTTTAGATGCAGGGTTAAGTTTTTTATTTGAGCTTTTTCTAGCTTCTGAAAGTGTGCCTGTAATGCTATGAACTTCCCTCTCAGCACTGCTTTTGTTGTGTCCCATAAATTTTGAGTTGTTGTATGCTCATTGTCATTCGTTTCTAGGAATTTTTTTATTTCTTCTTTGATCTCATTCTTAATCCATTCATTATTTAACAACCTGCTATTTAGTTTCCATGTGTTTGAGAATTTTTGAGCTTTTCTGTTGTGATTCATTTTTAGTTTCATGCCGTTGTGATCAGAGAAAGTGCTTGATACGATTTCAGTCTTCTTAAATTTGTTGAGAGCACTTTTGTGCCCTAACATGTGGTCTATCCTAGAGAATGTATATTCTGCTGCTTTAGGGTGAAAAGTTCTGAAGATATCTATTAAATCGAGTTGATCTAGTGTTTCCAATAAGTCTGCTATTTCTTTGTTAATTTTCTTTTTTGAAGATCTATCTAATGATGTTAGTGGGGTATTGAAATCCCCTACTATTATAGTATTGCTGTTGATCTCGCCCTTTAAATCCATCAAAGTCTGCTTTATATATTTAGGTGCTCCTATATTAGGTGCATAGATATTTATAATAGTTATATCTTCCTGTTGGATTACTCCCTTTATCATTATGTAGTGGCCTTCTTTATCTCTTACTATATCCTTTGTTTTAAAGTCCAATTTGTCTGATATAAGTATTGCTACCCCAGCTTTTTTTTTATTTCCGTTTGCATGAAACGTTTTTTTCCATCCTTTTACCTTCAATCTATGTGTGTCTTTTGTTCGAAGGTGTGTCTCTTGTAGACAATATATGTATGGGTCCTGTTTTCTTATCCACGCCGCTACCCTATGTCTTTTGATTGGATCATTTAATCCATTTACATTTATGTAGTTGTTTATTGCCATTTTTTTCTTTAAAGGTGTATTCCTTTTTTTTTTTTTTTTTTTTTTTTTCTGTATTCTTTTCCCACTTTGATCTGTTTACACCAGGCCCCTTAATATTTTCTGCAGCATTGGTTTGGTTGTAATGAATTCCTTGAGTTGTTTTTTTGTCTGGGAAGCTTTTTATTTCTCCTTTGATTTTAAATGATAGCCTTGCTGGATAAAGTAGTCTTGGTTGTAGGTTCTTGTTCTGCATTACTTTGAATATTTCTTGCCATTCCCTTCTGGCCTCAAGTGTTTCTGTTGTGAAGTCAGATGTCATCCTTATGGGGGCTCCTTTGTAGGTGATAACTTTTTTTTCTCTTGCAGCTTTTAATATTTTCTCTTTATCACTTAGCTTTGGTATTTTAATTATGATGTGTCTTGGTGTAGGTTTCTTTGGGTTTCTCTTTAATGGAGTTCTCTGTGCTTCTTGGATTTGTGAGAGTTTCTCTTGCATTAATTTAGGGAAGTTTTCAGCTATGATATGATTGAACAAAGTCTCTATCCCTTGTTCTTTTTCTTCTTCTTCAGGAACCCCTATGATGCAGATGTTATTTTTCTTCATGTTGTCACAGAGCTCTCTAAGAGTTTCCTCTGACTTTTTGAGTCTTTTTTCTCTTTTCTTCTCTGCTTTTATGCCTTCATTCCAGTTGTCCTCTAACTCGCTGATTCGATCCTCTGCTCTATCTATCCTGTTTTTAATTCCTTCCATTGTGGTCTTTATTTCTGATATTGTATTTGTCGTCTCCATCTGATTCTTTTTTATACTTGCTATTTCTTTATTTAGGTTTGCAAACTGCCCCTCCATTGTTGTTCTAAGATCCCTAAACATTCTTACAATCATTATTTTGAACTCCACATCTGGAAGTTTGATTATTTCTATATCACTCAGTTCGTCTCTCGAAGGTGTCTCTTGTGGTTTCATTTGGATTGCACTCCTTTGTCTTTTCATCCTCTTTTTTTTTGTTTTATTTGTAGAGTTGGTTGAGTCTAGGCTTGGTGTTATCTGCCTCCAGTTTTCAGTTGTGTTATTTCTAGGTCTTCTTGGGTTGGTATCAGCTGTTATCTGTAATCCACTTTCGGATTTGGGCAGCTTTGAAGTCTTGATTTGTTTGTTTTCTTAACAGGTGATAGTCTTGTTTACTGATCTCAGCAGGGGGCTTCCTTGAAACTCTATCCAGGAATGCAGTGGGTGTCACCTGAGACTCTGAAGGCCTCTTTAGCCAGCTAGACTCTCTGGGGGCAGGGTGTTTTCTCAGCTTCAGTAGGGGGAGGTGTAGCTCAGATCTCCATGGAGACCTGAGTTACTGCCCCTCCTCCCCACTTCTTGTTTTCAGCTGTGTCTTGTTGCGCTGATTGGAGCTGGAGAGATGTCCGGAGGTCTCTGATCCGGAAGCACTTCAGCTCTGTTTTGTGAAAGGTTCAGTCCCTCCCCCAGCTATGGCTGCCTCCAGCACGATGAGTCAGCCCTTTTAGCTCCTCTCCTGCATTCCTTATCCCCTCACAGTCTGTCCCTCTCCCTGTCCTCTCCACCTGGGAGATAAGCTGGTCCTTTCAATGCACCTTGCCCCCTGGTTGCCAGGCAAGTGGCTGTGAGCAGTAGTTTCTGCTCCCCTCCCTCCGAGATCCTCTCTGGGCTCTCAGCTCCACCCCACCCCCTCTGTTCCGGCAAGCAGAGGAGGTTCAGGGGCTCCCTACCAGGATTTCTGTGATTTCCTCTTTGCTCCTTGGTTTTTGAGAGCCGTTCTTGCAGTTCAGAGTTGGTTTTTTATGCTGATTTTTCCTAAATTGATTTGTATTCCAGTTTGGTGGTGAGAGCTGGGCGTCTGTGCATCCGCCTACTCCGCTGCCATCTTTTTCTCTATGTTAAACATTTGCACTCTAATCATTTTGTTAGGATTGATATCTTAAAACATAATTAAGTACACTGTCAGAAATCAGGGTTTTCCACATGCTTAAGTTTTCTGAGCTTGTCTTTGCTCCCTTTAGAGTGAAGAAAATAATACGTTGTAGAATTAACTTGAGAAATAAATGTGATGACATACAGGGTGGTGGGTATGCAACATAATTGAACGACAAGATAACCTGGACTTGTTATCTTTGAATATATGTATCCTGATTTATTGATGTCACCCCATTAAAAAAATAAAATTATTAAAAAAACCCATAATTAATAACATCAGTAGAAAAATATGTTGTGCTATAAATCAATCATTTAAATAATCATTTCTTGATACTTTTATATGCTAGATTTTGCAATTCATTAAAAAAGATGAGTTTGCTGTAAATACAATTTATTATCAGTAGTTAACTTCTCTAGAAATGCTAAAAAGTTTAGAATTCTGCATTAGCTTTTAATAACTATGCTATTCTTAATGTGATGCCCTATGTTTATCTACAAAATATGCAACAATACAGAAATATAGTATAATTAGATTTTGCAACTTGTTGGTCTTAGGCAATTTTCAGTAGTAATTTTGTTTGTCTTTAGAAAAGTGTATATGATTTTAGAAATGGGCTAGTTCCAGTTTCAATCTAAGAAGAACAACTTATATGTTTGAGGTTGTTTTTATCAGTATTTCCAAACATAATGTATTATTTTGTTTCTTATCTTCTATACTTAGAATTTGCTCAACCAATCAGGCTCTTAAAACTAATAGTATAGAGATATTAGTATAAACATTGCAGAGATCTTTCTGTTTCTCTCAACCCATGAATTTATCACTAGAATGAGGAGATGAAATTGAAGTCATTGGGCACATGGATTCTCTGCTGATAATTTTTCTTCTTTTAAGAATATTCCTCAATGAACAAGAATGTGAAAGTGTCCATATTAGATATTTTTGAGCTATCTAAAGCACAGAATTTCCCTAGAAAATTTGTTAACTCAATCTATTTATGTGAAATATACTCTGTATAACTGGTTTTGCATGGATATACACACATCCATGTATTCTCAAACTGTTCATAATTACAAACTGTTAAGCAGAACTGAAGGATCATTCGACTATGTTTAAGATACATGCTAAATAGACTGTCTTAACAAGAACTACAGAAAGCTTGGTTGTTCCTAATACTTCCCATCATTTGTTAGCTACTATCTTCCTCACCATGTCCCCTGTGAAACTGGTTTCTAAACATCTGTTCCACTCAAGAGCATGGGTTGACACTGTTGTAAATGGCTTTAATAAGCATTTACTCAACCTGCTTTTTATCTAAATTTAATTTTGATATTTGTCTCCAATGGATCAGGCAGAAAGAATTACATGGAGTATGTCTACATGACTTCATAACGTAGGGTAAAAAAAAAAAAAGAAAAGAAAAGTTGTGTTTGGAAAGTGATCGGGTTCATACAGTGTCCCTTGATTAACTAAGAAGCTATTTCAGTATAGGAGGCCAGGACATTCTAAAAGTTTGTGTTTATTTTGGCAGCCAACAATTGGTCATAGTGCATGTTTTAAGGTTACAAAGAAGCCTCTTGGTTGGGACAAATGCAAGACAGAGAAGACTCTTAATTGTGTTCAAAACTTTAAAATGAAGCCAGAGCAAGAATTCCAGAAGCTGACACCAGCAGGAAGTCAAACTTTGGAAGCAGGCACCCTGGGATTCCAGAAATCTCTTCTCAGCTAGTATACCCCTGGACTTTCAGGAATCTTGACCCTATTCTTCTTTGCAAAAATATAATTTATGGTCACAACATCAAAAACCAATAAAAAAACTCTATAAACATAAGGTAGGTCCCAGGACTTTCTAAACACAGTATGCCTGTGATCTGAAGAGCAAAGAGAAAAGATATGAAGAGGGAGAAGAGCAAAAGCTCTTCCTTCCCATGAAAGGAAGGGGCACAAATGCTAACTAATTTCTTAAATTTTTATCTAAAGAAATAATGTTTCACAGATTGTCTTCCCCATGCCATATTCACTAAGGTGTATTTGAAAGTTTTTCTCTTGAAACGGACAAGACAGTAGTGCAGTGGACAGGGCATCAGCCTGAGATGCAGAGGACCCAGGTTTGAAGCCCTGAAGTCACTGGCTTCAGCAAGGGATCACTGTCTTGGCTGGATTCCCCCCGGTCAAGACACATATGAGAAAGCAATCACATCTGTAAGCAGATGTGAATAACTAAGGTGCCACAATGAAGAACTGATGCTTCTCATCTTTCTCCCTTCCTGTTTGTCTGCATCTGTCCTTCCCTCTGTCTCTCTAATCAAAAAAAGAAAAAAGAAAAAGAAAAATTTCTCTCTGAATTTTTTTTTGGCAGTAAAGTTCACGGGAGTGTTGCCTGAATTCAGTTTTCATCACCAACCTCATGATCCCAGTCTGCAGAGTCCAGAAGTCATTTTTATTTTTTATTTTAAAAAGTATTTTTAAATTACTATGCACATTCAATATTATTTTGTATTAGTTTCAGGTATACAGCCAAAGACAGAGGTCTTTTCTGAGTAGGCTTCACATCTTCACATCTCATTCTGATGGCTCTGGCCATCTCTGCTGAGATCGGCTCCTTCCAGCCTCAGTGCTCCACAATCACTTCACCTTTTTTTTTTTTTTTTTAGTAAACTACCAATGCTATTATATTAATAATAATAGAGTGAATAGTTCTACATTTTATTCTTAAATGACTATGAGGTTTATTTATTAATGCTTCTAAAATGTTCATAATATCTTAAGAATTTTAAATCCAATTGTCACTAAAGTAAAAGAACCCCATATTATGCACATCTTTTAAAGAAGAAAAATTGAACCATTTATTTTTTTTAATGAATTTATTGAGGTGACACTGGTTTGCAAAACTGTATAGGTTTCAAGTGTGCAACTCAGTAAAACATCATCTGCACACCGAATCCAGCACTCATTACCCCAAGCAAAGTCTCTTTCTGTCTCCATTTTAGAACTGTTCGTTTTAAAAATAAATATACTTAGTTTTCTTTTAGAGTTTTTGCTGGATTCTCTGATAGATGGCAGAGAATTTTATATACCACAATCTCAATTTTCTTATTTTTGAGGATTACAAAATGAAAATTGGCACTGATCAACCAATTCATTGTTTTCTCTTTATTGAATGAATGGGCATAGATTGCTTTAACTGTACCTTTATTTTCAACATAAACTTTTAGCTGAATATTTTATTTTTATCAATGTGTAAGCAGATGTGATTTTTATTCTTTTTCCTTTCATTTAACAGTTACCTCTTGGAAAAATTTTCCTTGATTTAATTTAACTGGTGTTTTTTTGTTTATTTGTTTTTTGTAGATACATCTGTTGCTACCTGTGTCTGGTTGTCATTTTAATGGGTTGTCTAGAAACTATGACTACAATAGTATTGTATTTTTCTGTTGCTCCTTCATTTTTTGTTTCTCATATATATGTTTTTAAGACATGGAGTTGGTACAGTGGTACCTTGAGATACGAACAGACCAACATATGAATTTTTTAAGATACGAGCTGCAACTTGGGCCATATTTTTGTTTGAGATCTGAGCAAAATTCCAAGATACGAGTCATGATTCAGGAAGCTGCTGCTAGTTGGAGCGTTGGTGCTCGGGTCCAGTATCTGCAGTTTGATATACGAGTAGACTGATTTACAAGCTCAATTACAGAACGAATTAAAGTCGTATCTCAAGGTACCACGTATATTGTCGGAGATTTGATTTTTGCCTCTCCAGAATGTTCTTTTATAATTATTTTATTGATACATTTTGAAACATTTTATGGTTAATTGACACATAAAACATCAAAGTTCCTTCAGAAATTTTTTACTTTCCAAACTGCACATTAATATAGATTATTCAATAGTCACTACAAAATTATATGGGGGGCAATAAATTTTGTTTTATAAGGACAATTCCCAAATATAAGTTAAAAGTGATAAACTAGATTTGATAGCCTAGAATTAATGTACATTTATTAGTTTAACTTTCATGCATATTTAATAAGACTGTATTCAGTATCGGTTACATAATTTTCATGGCCCAGTACAAAATGAAAATGTGGATCCCATTGTTCAAAAGTTACTAAAAATTTCAAGACATTCAAGAGCAAACATGCACAATGCCTTTGTAAGCAGATTGTATGCCAGTGAAGTCAGCTCCATTTGTATATTTTTAGGCTTATCATTTGGTTTGCAAGCAAATCTTTTAAGGTATTAATTTTTATTTTATTTATTCATTTTTAGAGAGGGGAGAGAGAGGCACAGAGAGAGAGAGAGAGACAGAGGAGAGAGAGACAGGGGAGGAGGAGCTGGAAGCATCAACTCCCATATGTGCCTTGACCAGGCAAGCCCAGGGTTTCAAACTGGCGACCTCAGCATTGCAGGTCGACACTTTATCCACTGCGCCACCACAGGTCAGGCTGCAAGCAAATCTTTAATTGAGAAAACCAACACTGAAGAACATCTTTACCAGAATTTTTTAAAAGTCATAATGTATTATTAAATCCTTAGAAATAAAGCTATAAAAAAGGATCACACAGACAACCTCAAATTCAAAGCATGAAATGCATGAACTCTGATAAAATTTACTTTGTGACATTATTTCACCTATATTTTTATTTTTGAAAACTTTATGTATAATTCTATCATATTTTAGCCTAAAATCTAACTTTCATAGATTCTAACTACTTTCTCAAGTTAGCCTTAATGAATAATTAATTCTAAGATCATTTTATTTTCTGTTTTATTAGTTAGACTCATATGAAATTGTCAAATTGTCAATATTCAGCCTTCTGGCTTACAAAAGGTCAGTTTTATGAGTTTCTACCTCAGACATGGCAATTTGTTAAATATGTGAATTTAGGGACCATAGAGCTTTCACCCCAACCAATACCAGATGCATACATAACCTTTCCAAAAAATCTAGATCTTCTTTGCTTCATCATTATTCATATGAGAAAATTTCCAGACCCTTCAATATGTTGGTTCAGTGACTATAGCAGTTAGGTTATTAATTTGTCTTTTGCAGTTTGACATCATATTTGAAAATGAATGATCCAATGGCCCTGGCCGGTTGGCTCAGCCATAAAGTGTCAGCCCTGTGTGTGGAAGTCCCGGGTTTGATTTCCAGCAAGGGCAAACAGGAGAAGCAACCATCTATTTCTCATCCCATCTCCCTCTCCCTTCTCTCTGTCTCTCTCTTCCCCTTCTGCAGCCAGGCCTCCAATGGAGCAAAGTTGGCCCAGGCACTGAGGATGGCTTCCATGACCTCTGCCGCAGGCACTAGAATGGCTCCGGTTGCAACCGAGCAACACCCCAGATGGGCAGAGCATTGCCGCCTAGTGGGCATGCCGGGTGGATCCGGGTCAGGTGCATGCGGAAGTCTGTCTCTCTGCCTACCTGCTTCTCACTTCAAAAAAATGCAAATAAATAAATAAATAAATTAAGTTTATTTAAAAAAAAAAGAAAAGGAATGATCCAAATGTTAACTAACAGATGCATAGTGAAACATGCTTACTAGTTCTCATGATCTAAAACAAATCTAAGCCCTAACCCTCAATTTTTTCCTTATCAATTTCTAAACAACTGAAACCTAAAGAATTTTAGTTACATGTATTCTCTTTATCCTTTTTGCTATTAAATAATCCCTTCAATAATACTCCATCTTTCATTTTCTCTCTTATTCTTTTTCACTATTATTTCTCTTAAAACTATAACAGTTTCTGTGGAAAATCATAGTTTTCTCGACTCCTGAGATCTAAGAACATTTTTGTCAGGGCTTTCATAGACCAATCTGACATGTGGACAGTAAGCTCAATATATCTGTAAGACTCATATATAACATAAAAAAGCCTTTTGGAAAAAATATATATATTACTGTCTAAGGCTTAAATATATAATTTTCTGATGAGTTCAGCTGAGATAAAAAATAACATTAATAATACAGTGTAGATCATTAGATTTCTAAAATTTCATCTGCTGAATATTTTCCATTAGCATGTTTTATACCGAAGTCCAACATGAGAAAAACCTAGCTTACATGGAGTTGCTCTCCACCACTTGGGCTCTGATTTAATCCCACTGTATTAAAGCCCCCCGCTAAGATATCCCCTAAAACATTAAATCTGAATTCTCAGTGGCCTAACCTAGCCAAAGTTTATTTGCTGCTCATAGAGAGTTCCTTATTAGTCAGGATGCTGAAAGGCAGAAACTGTGGGAGATGAACCAAAAACATGAGGCTGGTGTGTTCCGAATGGGAAGTTTATTTTAAAAGTGCCTGGATACTAGAAATAAGTGAGCTGAGACCACAAAAGGGTGTCAGTTGGCTGAGGCCAGCAAAGGGGTCTCATCAGGCTGAGAGCATAGGGGTTACTGTAGACACTTGGACATACTTAGATTAGCATTTCTGGGTTGGTTGCCTTGGTTACAGACTGTCTCATTTTTCCCAACCCTCAGGCCTCTCATGATGGCTTTGTTTCAAGGACATTTTTCAGAACCTTCCCAGGGTAGGGGGAATTGCTTAAGGGGTGGGGGAGGCCCTAACAGATGCCCTCTTCTGTCTTTAAGCCATGACACTCATAACACATAACCTTGAGGTATCCAAGCAGAAAAAGATAGAGCTTAGGAGTAACACAGGGCTTTGAACTGCCTCAGCCCTAAAGTGACATGCAGTGGTACCTTGAGACACAAGCAGACGAACATACAAAATTTTTTTTTGAAGATACGAGCTGCGACTCTGTCCATATTTTTGTTCAAGATTTGAGTGAAATTTGGAGATATGAGTTGTGATTCGGGAAGCTGCCACTAGTTGGTGCATTGGCACATGGGTCCAGTATCAGCAGCACAACACCAGCATCTCATTCTTTCTCACGTGTTACCCACAGAATCAAGTAGAATCTCGTGTGCATCACTCATTCCTGCATCATTTTTGCATTTTTTACTAACATTTTTTGTGTGCTATCATGAGGCCAAAAAAAGTGAGTGTAAAGGACAGTGGTGAGAAGAAGAAGAGAATGATGTCCATAGAAGTAATGCAAGAAATAATAGAAAAACATGAGCATAATGTACAAGTGATTGAACTGGCAAGGCTATATGACCACAATACATCAATAATTTGTACCATCCTTAAACAAAGGATGCCATCAAAAGTGCAAATCCAGAAAAAGGAACTACAATTCTGTCCCAATTAAGGACAAATATCCATGAAGAAATGGAGAAGCTTCTGCTGGTGTGAGTGAAAGAGAAAGAGCTGGCAGGAGGTACAGTGACAGAGACTGTAATATGTGAAAAGGCACGTATTATTTACAGAGACTTGAAGAAGAAAGAACCATCAACCTCAAAAGAGGCAGCAGAAGATACATTTAAGGCAAGTCACAGCTGGTTTGAAAATTTCAAGATGAGATCTGGCATCCACTCGGTGGTGAGTAATGGTGAAGCTGCGAGTGCTGACGTTAAGGCAGCTGAACAGTACATCACACGTTTTGCTGCGCTTATCACAAAGGAAGGCTACATACCCCAATGAGTGTTCAACTGTGATGAAACAGGATTGTTTTGGAAAAAAAAATGCCCTGGAGGACTTTCATCACTGCAGAAGAGAAGAAGCTGCCAGGCCATAAACCCATGAAGAAACGTCTGACCCTTGCATTGTGTGCAAATGCTAGCGGTGACTGTAAAGTAAAGCCACTGCTAGTGTATCATTCTGAAAATCTTCAAGCCTTTAAGACTCAGAAGATTCTTAAAGGAAAACTGCAGGTTATGTGGCGTGCCAGTGCTAGGGCATGGGTTACACGGCAGTTTCTT
The DNA here is from genome assembly GCF_036850765.1 of Saccopteryx bilineata. Lineage (NCBI taxonomy): Eukaryota > Metazoa > Chordata > Mammalia > Chiroptera > Emballonuridae > Saccopteryx > Saccopteryx bilineata. The sequence continues at coordinate 58,217,016 of NC_089495.1, read as the reverse complement.
ATTGGATGGGTAAATCTTGTCTTTGGTCCTGCAGTGAAGAAATATCTTCAAGAAAATAAACTCCTGATGAAAGTGTTACTAATCCTTGAAAATGCTTCAGCCCACCCACATGGTCTTGAGGATGACATTCTCGATGAGTTCAAATTTGTGAAAGTCCTCTACCTCCCACCCAACACAACTTCAATCTTTGAACCTATGATTCAGCAGGTCATATCCAACTTTAAAAAGCTTTACACAAAGCACTTGTTCCGCCATTGCTTTGAGGTAACTGAGAGTACAAATCTAACCGTTGGAGAGTTTTGGAAAGATCACTACAAATGGTGATATGTTTACGCATTATTGACTTGGCATGACAAGAGGTTACAAGAAGTACCTTGAACTCAGCATGGAAAAAGATATGGCCTGATGTTGTTGTAGACAGGGACTTCGAAGGATTCAAAACAGAGACTGAGACTGAGGTAGAAGCATCGGAGGAGATTGTGTCCATCTGAAAGTTGATGGGCCTGGAGGTAGATGAGGGTGACATAAATGAGGTTGTCGAGAGGAACTCTCAACTGAGGAGTTGAAGGAGCTACAGATGATGCAACATATGGAGTTTCTGCAAGAGATTAGTAGTGAGGAGGAGGAAGTGATTTCTACAAGTGAAATTAAAGACATGCTGGCAATGTGGGAGAAGCTTCCAAAGTTTCATTGAAAAGAAACACCCAGAAACAGTTTCAGCTGGTCATGCTTCAGCACTTTATAATGACACTTGTTTGCCACATTTTTGTAACATTTTAAAAGACAAGCAAAAGCAAACCTTTTTGATAGATTTTTATTCAAAAGTCCTGCAAGTGAAAGTGCAGAAAGTGCAGCCAAAAAGGCAAAAAACAGGTGATGATTAAATAAAAAATACGTAATTTTAAGCTTAGGTTAAGTTTAAAGTTAAGAAAGTGCATTTTTTTACAATTAAGTTTTTGTGGTTTCATTTTAAGGAAAGAAAGTGGAGTTTTAATTTTGTTTAAAGTAAAGAAAATGCAGTTTTAGTTTACATTTAGTGTTAAGAAAGTGCAGTTTTAGTTTACATGTCTACAGTACCTGCATCCCTTCCTCCCTTTCTCCTTCTCCACCGTTCACCTCCATTAGCTGCACTTGTCTGTCTCCAAGATAATAATACGGTACTAAATAACACTTTTTAAATTTATTTCATATATCATATTTTGTTATGCATTGGTAAAGTATACATGTGTATTTCTTAATTAAAAACATGTCTTTTTTCATAATTTAGGATGGTTTGGGAATGTTACACAGGACTGGAATGGATTAAATATATTTAAGTTATTTTAAATGGGAGAAATTTGTTTGATATACAAGTTGACTTACAAACTCAGTTACAGAATGAATTAAACTCGTATCTCAAGGTACCACTGTGTATCACTTCACGTCATAGTCTATCAGTCAGATATTTTCACATGATCTCAACTTAACTGGAAGCCTCTGAAATACTTGGAAGTACATGAGTTTTTGAAGAGCATGAAATGTCTGCCACAATCTATTTGGCTCCCTCACATGCCTCCTGAAAAGATGATTTCCTCAGGATTCAAGCAATTCTCCAAGAAATATGGTTCTCCAATATCAAACTTTCCATAACAAATTGGTTGCAAGGAATCCAATATATTATTTTCTGAAGGAGACTGGAATGCCAAAATTTTGGCTATCAATAAAAGGATCGAGCTGTTTTCTTGGACAGATTGCCTAGTGTGAGGTAGGGATGATGTCATTGTTTGAAAGGCAGGTTTCCCAAGGACATCTGACTAAATGGACAGGCTCAGGGGACACATGAGCATGTCCAAGATCTCCCTCCAAAAGATTGCTGGTCTCCTCTAGTGAATGAATGAGTCCAGAAAATATAAGACCTCATGAGTAGATAGAGTGCTTTATTCTTCTAGTCCTTCAGACTTGGTTCTGAATCTGGGACTTGCCTGGTTTCAAATTAAGTCTGGTTGACTTGAGCCAAAAGCATCAGTGGACTGCTGAATAGTTCCAAGCCAGGCTGTAAAGCTCAACATTTCCAGAATTGGTCCTTTTCCTGATGAGTCTTATTCTTCCTTCAGTGTTTCCAGTTTTATTACAGATACCACCTGTCATGCAGACATTTGGGTTTAACATTTTAAAGTATCCGTTGGATCTTGCATGTTCTTTCTTTATTTTTTTTTCATGTTCTTTATTTTTTAAATAGTCAATCATATTCTAAGAATTGTTTCCTCTGATTCATGCCTTTTACTCTATTTTATTTTTTCAATCTAAGTCATTCACATAGTGGCTTGTAATTGAACTCCTATAATGGCCTCCTAGCATTTAAACCTTTCTCTTCCAATTGATAGCTCTGTCAGAATTGTTTTTCTAAAGCAGAATTTAGTTCCATTTTAACCAAGTGTGTTCTAGTAACACCTGATGGTTTTTAATAGGTGTTAGATGCAGAGAAACAGAAGAGTTAGTTTAGTGTATAAATTTATAAAATCTACATTAGATTAAGTTGAATAGAGTTTGTTTTTTTGCTGTTGCTGTGCTTATATATATTAGAAATGTCTAAACAAAACATTGCATACATAATTTCTGTAATATACAATTGTCCCCCACCATATCATGGTTCACTTTTTGCGGTCTCACTGTATTGTAGATTTTTAAATTGTATATATCTAATTTTGCATCACAATTTTTTGCTATATCATGGGATTTTGTGGTATATAGGTATTTTTATATATTTATTATTTTAATTATTTTTGCAGTAAAATAAGCATTTTCTAGCCTAAAAATTGAAAACAATATAGAAATATAAATAATATTAATTAAAACATCATTCAAATTATAGTATATTCACTGATGAGTACTCATATAGAATTTTATATGTCATTAAAGTTATATAGGTTTAATAGTGTAGAAAGTGTTTAAGGGCATAGGAAGATTTTTTTTTTACACAGGGACAGAGAGAGAGTCAGAGAGAGGGATAGATAGGGACAGACAGACAGGAACAGAGAGAGATGAGAAGCATCAATTATCAGTTTTTCGTTGCAACACCTTAGTCGTTCATTGATTGCTTTCTCATATGTGCCTTGACCGTGGGTCTTCAGCAGACCAAGTAAACCCTTGCTTGAACCAGCGACCTTGGGTCCAAGCTGGTGAGCTTTTTTGCTCAAGCCAGATGAGCCTGTGCTCAAGCTGGCGACCTTGAGGTCTCGAACCTGGCCCCTCCACATCCCATTCCGACACTCCATCCACTGTGCCACCGCCTGCCTGGTCAGGCGGACATAGGAAAATTTATAAGAGTGTAGGAAAGGTTTATAAGGATGTGGGGAGGATTTATAAAGCCTTAAAATATATATATATATAAATAATAAAATAAATATAAGGTTGCTACTTCATGGATTGTCTCCTATCACTGGGGGTTCTGGAACCTAACCCCTGTGATAGATGAAGGACCACTGTATTTAACAAAAGAATCTGTTTCCTTAGGAATATTATTAGTTCAGAAATGCCATAAATCAAATATTTAAGGATTCTTCATTATTAACATTATTTCTAGCCCTGGCCAGTTGACTCAGTCAGTAGTAGAGCGTCGGCCTGGTGTGTGGATGTCCCGGGTTTGATTCCTGGTCAAGGCACACAGGAGAAGTGCCCATCTGCTTCTCCATTCCTTCCTTTACCCTTCTCTTTCTCTGTCTCTCTTTCTTTCTCTCTCTCTTCCTCTCCAACAGCCATGGCTCAATTGGTTCAAGCAAGTTGGCCTCGGTGCTGAGGATGGCTCCATGGCCTCAGCCTCAGGAGCAAAAAAAAAGGGGGGGGGGCTTGGTTGCTGAGCAATAGAGCAGCAACAGCTGTTCCAGATGGTCAGAGCATTGCCCTCTAAAGGGCTTCTGGGTGGATTCCAGTGAGGGTGCATGCCGGAGTCTGTCTCTGCCTTCCCTCCTCTCACTAAAATAAAAAAATAAATAAAAATTTAAATAAACATTTTTCCATTCAGAGGTTTTAATATTGTGTTCAAGGTTCCCTACAATAAACTTAGTGGACATTTCTAGTTTGTTATGTCATCATTTCTTCACATATTTTTTGCTCAGATCAATTTGCACCCTGTAGCTTCTTAAGCATCTTCTTTATGTCTTTGTTTTTGTCATTGGGTTTACATGGACTCTCTTACAATCCTACCCACAGTTTTTCTTTTGAAAAACTGAACTCGTTTATCATAAATAAATTCCCTTCCTTTATTAAAATTTACTGAAATATTCTGTCCTTTTAAATCAGTCAAACTAATCTTTACAGACACAGTGTTTTCATAAAAGGATGGAAGAGCTCTACTTTAATGGAATGTACACTATTTGCCAAACAGAGAGCTAGGTATTTACTTATACTGTTTTACTTAATCAATCTCATCAGTCCAATAAAACAATATTAATAAACCTATTGTATAGATTTGAAAGTACTTAGAAAAACACAGTTAATACACTTTGTGAAGGTTTTCTCTCCTATTAGGTAGGCATGCTCTGATTTAAGAAGATGTAAATGTCTCCAAAAATTTCTTGAGTTGCTTACTCTCTATTTCATAACATATTTTCTTTATTTCTCTTGTAATACTCAATGAATTATCTCTTGTATCATATTGCTTGTAGCCAGAAGTTATTCCTGCTAGAATTTAAGCTCTATGAATACAGATAGTATACTTTGTTAGATGCATAACTATTGCAATTGCATGTTGTACTGATGAATACATTTAATTTGGGCTTGATCAATTATGTTATATTAACTTCTCTTATAATGTTTTATTTGCTTATGTATGATGCGTCATAGTTTTCTTAATTTAAATTCATGTTAAAAAAACCTCTGGGAACAAGGCCATATTGTGTCACTTGTAATAAGATGGTCCTGACCAACACCTGTGCTCTGCTTCCCAGTCACCCTCTTCTTCACACTGTTGCTCTTTGATAAGCTTTAGAATTTCAAGTGTATGAAGAAATTACAATAAAAAGTAATGATAAAACTATGTCATTATACAAAAAAGTAAGAGACTTTCCAGGTCTGTAGCACTAATGGAAAAAATAAAAAAGAGTTTCAAAGAGAGGTCACTAGTATTTCCGATGGCAGAACTCTTTGAATAGTTAATTGAAAGCATTTTACATGTACATTGCTCAGGAGCAGAAGTTAAGTACAATAAAGAAGGGGTTAAATATCAAGAAATGCTCCAAAATACTTTTGTTTGGAGGCTGAGGCATGACCTTGAGCAATTGTGCTTTGGATATTGCTCTCTAAATTATCACTTGAGGATAACACTTGTTTTTAAATATATAGTTTAATGTAATTGCATTCTGTTACTGATATTGGCTGCCTCATTGTCAATCAAAATAGGAATGCTTCATTTTCATCTTACAACTGATGTCTTCCAAGGTCAAACTTGTGATTTGTCTTATTTCAAAACAGAACAGATGGTAGTTGAAGAATTTACACTGATTCTTGGAAAAGCAAGAATCCTCTTTGGTCCATGAACACTAAAGGTGTCTTAGAAATGATTTGGATTATTGAATATGTGTTTGATCCTATTTACATATTAAGAAAAATAAAGATAAATGTTTGAGAGTCTGCACATTCTTTACAGAAGCAAATGAAATCCAGATGTTCTCAGTTTCTTCAAATTTCAGGGGTCACACTTCAATTCAAGCTAATGGAGCAATATTCTAAAACTCACCACGGGTGATCACAAAACAGGCAGTATTTATTAGGTTGTTGTCTCTGGACATTTCATGAAAAGTCTTGAGAAATATATCAGTGAATTAAAATCTGTTTTTGTTATTGCTTTTGTCCTGTCACATATTTTAGACATAGTGGCAATTATGTTAACTAGAACAGGCAAACTCAATATAATAAAGGGTATTGAAAACTTTGTGGCTTATCCCAATAAGTTTGGGTCACATGATAATATCCAATCATGATAGGTAATAGGGGTTTAGTCCGGCAGGACTCTTCTATCACATGACTCTGTCCTCTCTCCATTAACTGGAGCTATGGGCAAACTTCATCACAAAGAGGGTTTTAATACAATTGGCTTGGGAGTAACCTACAGCACTTCTCCCCATTTCCCATTGACAAAATTCAAGAACATGGTCACTTAAACTATAAGGGAGACTGGAAAAAATAGTTTTCCTAAATGTCTGAGAGGAAAAGGAGTTAGGTTTTGATATCAACAAAGCATTATTTTTTGCCACAGAAATCTGGCCAAAGTTAAAGAACTTTAACTTTTTAAAGTTAAAGAAAAAACATGATCATTATTTATTTTAAATGTTTTTCCTAAGCCATGTAGTCTTCTTAACACAAAATTTAGTTCATCATATAAGGGGATGTACCCAGTATCCCTGTTGTTAGAGAAAGTAGAAACAAGTTCATCTCATTACTCTAGGACATTGTTTTAGCCCCAGGATCTCAAATAATACCACACATGTCTCTTCTACAATTGGCTCAGGTTGACTGAAATATGGACAGGAGGGAACAAATTTAAATCATGGAAGCCAATGTACTTGAGAGGCTGCATGGTTTCCTTGTGGGGCCTTGAGAGTCATCTACTCAGCAGCCTGGGGATGGATTCCATGGTAGCTTTGACATTTTCCATGGCAATTATTCATTTTTCCCTTCTTAGTTTCGGGGTCTTCAAAATTATGCAGATTTATCACTACAAGTAAGAATATCTTCTAAACTGTTGATGAATTATATTGTAAGCACCCAGGTGGAAAACTGCACCACACTGTTTTACTAAGCAGATGTGGATGCACACTGACTTATTCATTGCTCAAATTTTTACCAAAATGTACTGAAAATGGAAGTGACACAACACAACTTGTCTTTTCTACATTAATTAGCAAGCTTTTGGTTTTTACTGTATCACCATGGCTATGACCCTCAACCAATACAGACATTTAGGTCAATGATCATGTGACAACCACTTCCAGTAAAGGTGTTCCATTGGTTTGTGAGTCCCTCTTCTAAGTTATTTTCATTCATATATTTTTACTTTGATTAACATAAACACATTTTGTTTGATGAGTCAAAAAAGTAGCACAACTGATTGTTCTTTCAAAATGTTAAAAATATTTTAGAAAAGAAAGATTTATTGTTACAAGAAGTTTATGATTAGACTTAGTTCTGTTTCCAGAGAAGAGCATGTTTGGAAAGAGATGAATGAGTTAAAATTTATGGCCAGTGGTTAAATTCTCACAAGTCAATGCCTTAATATTGATTTTTTTATATGGGTTTGAACATCTGTCATGAAGATCTATTGACTTACTGGTTTGTAATGAAGGTTACAGATACTTTTTCCAGATTTTATTTCTCTACACAAGGTTTTCCAAAAACATAGCTGGGCTTGTTCTGAGCGATACATTAGGAGAGAGAAAGTGTCTTTTCTAAGACATGATGTACAGAAATACTAGGTTCAATTTCTGACTTTATTGTTGAATTGTATACAGGTTTGCTTACACTGAAAAATATAAGCAAAGATAAATACAAGCTAGAAAGATAATCTAGGGTGTGATGAGATAGCTATGACTCAAAGAACATAGGGTACTGTATTGTCTAAGGATGCCCAGAGCTAGGCATCTCCCATTCTCCTTTAGTATAAAAGAACAAGAACGTGGCAGTAGGTAGTCTTAACACAGCCCCTTATATTGGCCTGATATCTGGTAACTATTTGGGGGATAGTTTATGAACTGAGGCCGCTTTCAAATACAATGGGAATCTTTGGTGACTTTTGGAACAAACCCAGTTAGATTTGAAGCAGCCCAAAGCTCAGGGATTTGTACTAAGATTAGTTCCTTCTAGCCAAGAGTTCTAGTAATATAACACCAGTTTAAAGACTAGGGAATATTTCACAGTGGCCAGGACATGGAAACAAACAAAAAGCCCGTCAATAGATGACTGGATAAAGAAGATGTGGCACATATACACTATGGAATACTACTCAGCCATAAGAAATGATGACATCAGATCATTTACAGCAAAATGGTGGGATCTTGATAACATTTACGAAGTGAAATAAGTAAATCAGAAAAAAACAGGAACTGCATTATTCCATACGTAGGTGGGACATAAAAGTGAAACTAAGGGACATTGATAAGAGTGTGGTGGTTACGGGGGGAGGGGAGAAAGGGAGAGGGAAAGGGGGAGGGGGAGGGGCACAAAGAAAACTAGATAGAAGGTGACAGAGGACAATCGGACTTTGGGTGATGGGTATGCAACATAATTGAACGATAAAGACTAGGGAACATGGACATTGCCTAATAGTCAATATTCAAAGAGTATCCTGTACACAGAAAGGATGGGAAGTAAAGATGTAAGTATCTTAAGTTTTTCTTTCAGAAAGGTACTTAAATAGCAGGGTGCCCTTTTTCTTATGGCTGAATACTATATACATACATACACACATGCATATATGATATATGTATATATCACATCACATTTTCTTTATCCATTCATCTGATGATATAATTTATATGTGGAATCTGAAAAAAACAAACTTGTAAAAACAGAAAATAAAATGATGGTTACCAGGGAATAGGAAGTGGAGGGATAAGACAGATATTGTCGTTTAAGGGTACAAACTTGCAGTAGGTAGTAAATAAGTCCTAGAGATCTCATGTATAAATAACAATGTTTTATTACAAACATAAAACTTTCTAAGAGACTAGGTCTTAATTATACCTAAATAAATGATAATTTTGTGATATTATAGAAGTGCTAATAATTACTATAATGGCAATCATATCACAATATATAAATATATCAAATAAATATATTGAACACCTTAAATTTATACAATGTTATATATGAAATATATTTCAATAATTTCAATGAAAAAGAAAGTTATTTAGTAGATAAATACATTTTATTCATATAATAATTGCCTCTTAATTACTTCGGTGTGCTTTAAAAATTGACTAATATAAACAAGTAAAAATGTTCAAATAAAAATTAATACTCTGGTGTTGCTATACATTGACTAAAAAATGAAAGAGGCCTAAAATTATATAAAATATTCTTGTAATGAACATTTTCAGTTTTTCTAATAACAATGGAAAAAATATTATTGTACTCAGTATTTAATTTATTATAAATACACAAAAAATGTATTGCCTATAGCACATGAACGCAGAATTCTTTAAATGACTACTGTAATTACTTAGATGTTACAACATTTTAGGAGTTTTTTTTTTTTTTTGGCTGGGTGTTTTTTTTTTTAACCTTATTTTTATTAATTTTAATGCAGTGACATTGATAAATCAGAGTACATATGTTCCGAGAAAATATCTCCAGATTATTTTGACCTTTGATTATGCTGCATACCCCTCACTCAAAGTCAAATCGTCCTCCGTCACCTTCTATCTGGTTTTCTTTGTGCCCCTACCCTCTCCCCACTCCCTCCCTCTCCTTCCTCACCCCTTCCCCACCCCTCCACCCCACTCCCTGTTACCATCACATTTTTGTCCATGTTTCTGAGTCTCATTTTTATGTCCCATCTATGCATTGGTTCATATAGTTCTTAGTTTTTCTCTGATTTACTTATTTCACTCCGTATAATGTTATCAAGGTCCATTCATGTTATTGTAAATGATCCGATGTCATCATTTCTTATGGCTGAGTAGTATTCCATAGTATATATGTACCAAAGCTTTTTAATCCACTCGTCCTCTGACGGACACTTGGGCTGTTTCCAGATCTTCGCTATTGTGAACAATGCTGCTATAAACATGGGGGTGCATTTCTTCTTCTGGACCGTTCTATGGTGTCCTTGGGGTATATTCCTAAAAGTGGGAAGGCTGGATCAAAAGGCAGTTCGATTTTCAGTTTTTTGAGGAATCTCCATACTGTTTTAAACAGAGGCTGCACCAGTCTGCATTCCCACCAGCAATGCAGGAGGGTTCCCTTTTCTCCACATCCTCGCCAGCACTTATTCTGTGTTGTTTTGTTGATGAGCTCCATTCTAACCGGTGTGAGGTGATATCTCATTGTGGTTTTAATTTGCATTTCTCTAATGATTAATGATGTTGAGCATTTTTTCATATGTCTATTGGCCATCTGTATATCCTCCTTGGAGAAGTGTCTATTCATTTCTTTTGCCCATTTTAGGAGTTTAAGTAAAAATATAACTACAGTCATTCATTGCTTAACAAGGTAGATACATGCTGAGAAATGCATCATTAGCTGATTTTATTGTTGTGTGAACGTCATGGAGATCACTTATACAAACCTGGATAGTATCACTTGCTACATGCCTAGGCTATGTGATATCGGCTATTGCTCCTGGTCTGCAAGACTGTACAGCATGCTACTGTGCTGAATACAGTAGGAAATTATAAGACAATGGTAACTATTTGTTCATTTATACATATCTAAACATAATAAAGGAATGGCAAAGATATGATTAAAAGATAAAAATGAATATAAAAGATAAAAAATAGCACACCTGTATAGGGCACTTACATGAATGGAGATTGCAGGGCTGGAAGTTGCTCTGGGTGAATCAGTAAGTAAGTGGTGAGTGAGTGTGCAGGGCTGGGACATTACACTACGTATACTTTATAAACACTGTACATTTAGGCTACCCTAAATTTATAAAAATTTATTTTTCTTTCTTCACTAATGAATAAACCATAACATACTATAACTTTTTTATTCTGAACTTTTTAATTTTTAAAACTTTTTTGACGACTATTTTGTAATGACAGTTTAAAACACAAACGCATTGTACAACTGTATAAACATTTTTTCTTTATGTCTTTATTCTATAGTTTTCTGCTATTCTCAATTTTTAAAAACTTTTTGATTTTTTTATTGTATGAAATGTTTTTTTAAAAACAAACACACATATTAGCTTAGACCTACACAGGACCCAGATAATCAATATCACTGCCTTTCACTTCCACATCTTGTCCTACTGAAAGGTTCCTAGGGACAATAACATGTACAGAGCTATCATCTCCTATGACAACACTGTCTTCTTCTGGAACACCTCCTGAAGGACCTGCCTGATGAGGCATCGATTTTCAGAAATATATCCATGGTGATTTGCTTGATTTGTTTCTTTTTTCATCATAGCTTTGCTTGTAAGTAGATAATACATCATGAGCATTTCTCTCTATTAATGAAAATTAATAGGTGTTGCAATCCATGTTCTCACTTTTTAAGGTGCTTGTTGAGATGTACCACCCTTCACTGTGATGTTTCTTGAGGGTTCTTATGCTTCTCTGCAGTTTCCTATTCTCTTGATTCTTCTTCCACTAGGTGTTTCTGTTACAGTTTCAAAAACTCATTATTAGTCATTTCTTCAGGAACCACCTCTGGGAGCTCTTCAGTGTCTTTCTCATACACACCCAGGTTAAAGTTTGCTATCTCAAACATAGCCTTGTTCATTTTTGCAACGTTTGCACTAAAATTTATCATGGCTATGGTGTTATTAGTTGATAGGAAATTTTCATCTCTATTGTAATCCTATTGGGCCACCATTTTATATGCCATCTGTTCTTGACTAAATGTCTTTATGTAAGGTGTGACTGTATTAGAAAAACCCTAGCTTTTTGTTCTTGCTGATAATTTCAAGCAAAATATTATTATAATTATTAACTGAAAAATAGAAAAATATTTTATAGCAAGACTTAGTGACTTGCTTCAATAATAAAAATATAAAAATAATAATCTATAGTGGTGAAACCTGGCAGAAGTTATTTTAATTAAGTGGTCAAAGTTAATAACACTAGTGATGTCATATTGATATCACTCACCCCCTGATATGATGCAATGAGAAAGCCATTTTACTTCTGTGGTATTCTTCCAAGTCTATAGTTTCAGTCTAATCATAAAATCAATCACTCTAACTTGAATTGAGAAGAAGTCTACAAAATTTCTTACCATTTTTTATCAAAATTGTCAAGACCATAATAAAATAAGGAAAGACTGAAAAATTTTTACAGATCATAGGGGCTCAAGAACGTATAAAAACTAAGTACAAAATTTTATTCTGGATTTGGATTAAATCCTAGGTAGATAAAGGACTTTAGTGAAAATAATGATGAAATTTAAATAAAGTCTATAATTTAGTCAATAATATTGTATTAATGTTAAATTCTTAGTTTGCATAAATGTATCAAGGTTATGTAAAATTTTAGTGTTAGGAAAAGGTGGTTAAAGAATATGTGAGATTTCTGTATATTTTAGTTATTTCTATAAATATATTATCCAAATATAAAAAGTTAAAGATTAAAATTTTTTTATTAAGGAATGCTATCTTGTAGAGGAGAATTTTCTCCATTTTCATCTTTTTTTTGTGATAGAGACAGAGAGACAAAGAGAAGGACAGACAGCAGGAAAGGAGAGAGATGAGAAGCATCCATTCTTCATTGTAGCACCTTAGTTGTTCATTGATTGCTTTCTCATATGTGCCTTGACCGGGGGCTACAGCAGACCAAATGACCCTTTGCTCAAGCCAGCAACCTTGGGTTCAACCTGGTGAGCCTTGCTCAAACTGGATGAGCCCACACTCAAGCTGGCAAGCTTGGGTTTTGATCTAGGTCCCCGCATCCCAGTCTGAAGCTCTATCCACTATGCCACCTCCTGGTCAGGCCATTCTCATCTTTTAATTTTTATTTATTTATTTATTTTTATTTTTTTTACAGAGACAGAGAGAGTCTGAGAGAGGGATCGACAGGGATGGACAGATAGGAACGGAGAGAGATGAGAAGCATCAATCATTAGTTTTTGGTTGCGCATTGCAACACCTTAGTTGTTCATTGATTGCTTTCTCATATGTGCCCTGACAGTGGCCCTTCAGCAGACCGAGTGACCCCTTGCTCGACCAGCAACCTTGAGTCCAAGCTGGTGAGCTTTGCTCAAACCAGATGAGCCCACGCTTAAGCTGGCGAGCTCGGGGTCTTGAACCTGGGTCCTCCGCATCCCAGTTCGACGCTCTATCCACTGCGCCACTGCCTGGTCAGGCTGGAGGAGAATCTTATTTCACCTGGGAGGTGGTCTATGCAGACACAGGCCTGGGCCTGATCCAGGAGCAGAAGGTCCAGTGGGCAGAAGCAGCAGTGGCTACAACAGGGCAAGGCTTGGCGTCTCCAGACCCAATGCTGGTCATTGCAGAGCTCAACCCACCACATGGAAGAGCAGCAGGCTGCTGATGGAGACCCCCACCCATTTCCACCAGTTATGGGCAATTGGGCCTCAGCACCAAGGTCCAGAGCAGGCTCAAAGTGAGTGTGGCTACTTGGGGGTTTGGGGAGCTAGGGCCCCTGGATGGCCAGAGAAGTATTTCTCCCCGGAAGCAACACAGTATCCCACTGCAGCACAAAATTTCAGACATGATATTGGGAGCACAATGCCAAAGTCAAAGAAACTGGTCAGGAGGACCAGGCGGCCAAGGAGGCAGAACCCACGGGTGTGAATGTGGGGGAGGTGGGTGTCGCCGGGGGTGGGGATGTATGTGACCTGATGAGGAAGGGTTAGTGCCAGACACACAAGGAGCACGCACAGAGGCTGGCCAGGAGCAGACAGGACTCAGACCACACTTCTACTGGACTGTGGGCCAGTAGGATGACATCCTGTGGTGGATCCCATGCTATGGCTACTGTGAAGGCTCTGGCTGTGCTGTCTTTGGGGGGCACGTGGAAATGCATGTGGAGGATCTTTTCTCCTCTCACAGCTCCAGCACCAGCCCAGGAGACAGAGCCAGCAGCTTCCACCTCTTCACTCGAAGAGCCAGACGCAGGGGAGGGCCTATAGGCCGCTCCAGACCTGGAGGGGTGTCGCCTCCAGGAGTCACTCCAGCTGCAGCTCTGGAGTCAGGTGGCCTGTGCAGCATCTGCCGAGTTACCCGAGGCCCTGCCACCGCCGACTGAAGAGCCCTCTGCAGAACCTGCCCTGGTTCCTGCCACAGAGCACCTGCTTCTGACCACACACCAGGGCCAGCTCTAGAGCCGTCTGCTCTCGAACCTGCACTACTCTCATCAGAAGAATTGGTTTTATCCCCACTCTGTGACCATTCTCTTCACTTTTCTTTCATTATGATGTTTTCCTTTTCTCCTCGGATATAGGAACTGCACCCAATATTTTAAAATCCTGTACAAATTAAAACAAGAAAAGTAAAAAGTGAATAATGATCCAGGTTCCACCAAAGGGAGCTTTGGAAATTCTGATGTGGAGTCACAGAAAATGCCAACAACTCTGACTGGCAGCATCCACCCCAAGAGAAATAAGGGTTTGGAAGAGCACATGCCCAGGAATCCCACCTGCCAGACACCCACAGGTGCACACGCTCACACATGTGAACACACAGAGGCACCCACCAATGCACACATGGGTGCGAGAAAACAGAGGCACACACATGCACATGCCAACACTATGTGCAAAATCCTGGAAAGAACAGGCATGGTGAGCCCCCCGTATCAGGGCTCTCCTCCCGGGAAGGACTTTGTTCTTTATTTGTTTCTGAATTCCTTTAGAATTCAATATGGTACTACAACTAACCTTTATTTTCCTTATCATAAATTCTTTAACAATAAAAACTAAATAATGTACTTTATAGATGAGTGATACACAGATAACACTGGACAGATAACTTTAATATATTTATATTTAGAATTGTCATAGTCACACATGCATTTTACCAAATTAGACATCACATCAAGGAGAAGGTCAGAGATTGATGTCTCCACCCCACAGGTGAGCATCATGAGTGGCTTGGTTGGTATCTCTCAGGGTCCGCCCTTCTCACTCAGTTTGTTTTGTCTGTGTTACACTCAGGCTGATTTTCATATATGACTCTCTGCCAGCTGAAATCACATGGTCGTGCTCTAAGAAGTGGGATCATGGAATCAGATGTTGGGCCACATGTCTCATGTGAGAGGACCCCTGAGCTCTTTTTCTGTCAACACGTGGAGACGCCTGCCCCAACTCTAGCTGCTGTCCAGCTTCCATCATCCATGTGGACCAGGATTGGTGGGTCCCACCACTGTCCATGGACAGTTCTGTTTTTCTCAATTGTTGGCTAATTCATCAGTACTCTGATGGGCAGTCTTGAATATAGTTCTTTGAGAATTTGTGCAAGAATTTCTTTGGGATAATATCCTAGGGCAGTGGTATTCAACCTGGTCCCTACCACCCACACTAGTGAGCGTTCCATCTTTCCTGGTGGGCGGTAGCAGAGCAACCAAAGTATAAATAAAAAGATAGATTTAACTATAGTATGTTCTTTTATAAAGATTTATTCTGCCAAAATTAGCAAAAAGCCAAAATAAAGTACTTGGTAAGTAATTATAATTATATGCTTTAACTTGCTGTAACTATGCTTTATAAATTTTATAAAGTAACTTTCCTACTTTATAAATCACCATTACTTTGGAACCGGTGGACAGTTAGAAAATTTTACTACAAACAGAGATACAAAAGTGGGCACTAGGTATAAAAAGGTTGACTACCCCTGCTCTATGGTGAACACAGCCAGGTGAAGTTGAGCACCTGATGAATTTGATGGGTCTTACACACTGTCCCCCCAGAAGAGGGGCCTTTCCTACTTCTTTTCAGGGAGCTGTTGGTGCTTCTCTATACTCACATTGTCCCCGGGGCTGCTCACCACCAGACCAGAAGCCTTTCAGTCTGATGGGGACAGGGCTCTCCCACTGGCATTACAGTGCGTGTGTCCGCATCAGGGTGGTGGGCCATCAACTGCCTTGCACTGGCGTGAGCACTGCCTCTTATTGAGAGCACAGGTGTTTGTCCTCTCTCTTTTTAGAAGACACCAACTTGGCCCTGACCAGTTGCCTCAGCAGTAGAGCATCATCAGCCTGGTGTGTGGATGTCCTGGATTTGGTTCCCAGTCAGGGTACACAGGAGAAGGGCCCATCTGCTTCTGCACCCCTCCCCCTCTCCTTCCTCTCTGTCTCTTTCCTCCCCTCCTGCAGCCAAGGCTCCATTGGAGCAAAGTTGGCTGAGGCGCTGAGGCTGGCTCCATGGCCTCCACCTCAGGCACTAGAATGGCTCTGGTTGCAACGAATCCACACCCCAGATGGGCAGAGCATCGCCCGCTGGTGGGCATGCTGAGTGGATCTCGGTCGAGTGCATGTGGGAATCTGTCTGACTGCCTCTCCATTTCTAACTTTGGAAAATACAAAAAAAAGAAAGAAAAAGAGAGAGAGATAGAGAAAGAAAGAAAAAGAAAAAAAGAAAGAAAAATAGAAAGAAAGAAGGAAAAACCAATTTTCAGGAAGTTCATACCCCGCAGGAACGTGAAATCACTCTCTGGAAATATAAAACAATCACTCTCTGGAAATATAAAAAAAAAAGAGAGAAAGAAAGAGAGAGAGAGAGAGAGAAAGAAAGGAAGGAAGGAAGGAAGGAAGGAAGGAAGGAAGAAAGAAAGAAAGAAAGAAAGAAAGAAAGAAAGAAAGAAAGAAAGACAAGACCAATTTTCAGGAAGTTCATGCCCCGCAGGAACGTGAAACCACTCTCTGGCCTGGCCTCGTAAGGAATGCTTTCCAGATTGTGGTTTGCCTTTGCAGATTTCTGCATTATTCTCGTGTTTGTTTTATGCCCAGGAAGGTCAAGCTGTCACCTGACTGCATTCTGGCCCTGGGATCACACTTAGCAGAGTGGTCACTACCCATATATAAAGCACAGACTTACTAAAAAAGTTTTCTTTTTATATCTGTCTCTCTATTCGATCTGGGATTTCCATTTTTAATGGCAAAAATGTTATTTCAGATAAAAACAAAAAAGGTATGGGAGCGCGTTGAAAACAGCAGCATGGTAAGATTCCGTTGATAGGAAATGTCTAGAATAGGTAAAGGAGCAGAGACAGAAAGCAGGTGAGGTTTTGCAGGGATAGGAGGGTGAGTCATTTTGGTGCAGGGTTTCCATTCAGGGTGATGGGACATTTTTCAACAAGTTAGAGGTGATGTTTGCACAGCATCATTAAGGGACTTCATGCTGAGGAATGGCACAAATTAAAATCTAAATAATCACTTTTATTTTATTACTTATAATAAATTACTCTATACAGTAAAAAGATATAAACAGAAAAAGAAAAGAAAATAAAAGAAGGCAAAATAATTCCAAAAAAAATTAATAAAATAAAATACCCTATAGGGCCAAGGTGAAAATGGAAATATGACGATGACAGAAAATAAAAGAAAACAATCAAAAAGAGGTGGGAAAATAGATCCCTTGGATGTGCCAGGGATAGCTGATTCGTCAGGTGGCTCCTGAGCTGGCCCTGAGGTGGTGTGCAGGCACAGCTCTTCCTGTGTGGGCGGAGTCAAGGCAGGTTGGTCGGAGGCTTCTTCAGGCAGCTGATTTCCCGCCTCAGTGTGGTCAGGAGGCGCAGTGGAGGCCGGCCCCACCTCCATAGCTGCAGCTGGAAAAACTTCATAAGGTGAAAAGGCCATTGGAGTCAGGCACCGCTCCAGCTCTGGGTCGGCCTCCAGGTCAACCTGTGCAGCCGGCTCCTCCAGATGTTCCTCAGGTGGAGCAAGAGCCGGATCTGCCTCCTGGGCTGGTGCTGGAGCTGCTAGAGGAGAAAAGATTACCCATATGCCTCCATTTCCATGTTTTCTCCAAAGGCAGAGCACAGCCAAAGGCCAGACCCACCACAGGACGTCCTCCCCACCAGCCATCCTGCACGTGGGTGGTCTGAAGCCAGTCTTTGCTCCTGGCCAGCCTCTAGGAGTGCTCCCTGTGTGTCTGACACCGACCCTTCCCAATAATCTCAGATTCCCCTCCAACCCTCCCCCACCATCCCACTATGTCCTCAACCACCTCCTCACCATTTAGTTCTGCTTCCTTGGGCTCCAGGTGGTTTGTCTCACTGCGATTAACATGGGCCCCCTGCTGCATGCTGGATTCAGACATGGTGAGCCTGGGCAGCTTTGGAGAAGGAGTCTGGACCCTGGGTAGCATCAGGGGAGGAATCCTCGGGAAATTGGGTGTTGTAAAAAGAAGAGACCTCCTGATCCTGTATGGCGTTGGGGGACGAGCCCTCCTCCAGACCCTGGGTGGCTCCAGGAGAGGAGACCTACTGAGGTCATCCACGGGCCCCAGGTCCC
This sequence comes from Saccopteryx bilineata, assembly GCF_036850765.1. Taxonomy (NCBI): domain Eukaryota; kingdom Metazoa; phylum Chordata; class Mammalia; order Chiroptera; family Emballonuridae; genus Saccopteryx; species Saccopteryx bilineata. The sequence goes on along the minus strand of NC_089495.1, from coordinate 58,198,909 downwards.
CGGCCGCCCAGGTGGCCATGCTCTTTGCAGGCCTGCATGGAACATCACTACTACGGTGCACCTGGGCCACAGTTGTGGAGATCAAGTGAGGGTCTCCTTCCTCCAGATGCTGCTCCTGGGTGTTTTTCACTGAGCTCTACAATGACATGACCAGCAGCGGGTCAGGATGCCTCAAGCCCAGCCTGGCTCTAGACGCTGCTGCTTTTCCCGCTGTACCTTCTGCTCCCAAATCAGACCCAAGGGTGTTTCTGAAGAGACCTCCTTTCAGTGGAAATGAAATTCACCTCCAGGGCTCAAGATAAACCTGGGGCAGAGGGTGCCACCCACACTAACGATCCAAACAGGCAGTGGTGTGAATGTGCTGGTTCACTAGGCTTCTGACCCACGTGCTCAGCCCCTTCTTCCTAAGGGCAGGCTCCTCTGACATGAAACCCTCTTACACATATTCATACACTCACACCCAAAACTCACACACACACACACACACACACACACACACACGTAGGGGACATAGACCTGCTCAGGTGAAATCACAGTGGTGGTCTGGTCCGGAAGCACCACCTCTGAGCCTCGATGGGTTATTTCTCGGTTCCTCCGAGAAAAGGGCCACGGACGTCTGCGCAGAGTCTGGACCCAGCGGCGGCCACGGCGGAAAAAACCATCAGCGCTGTTTCTTTGGTTCCCACGGCCTTGGGACCGGGGAAGACAACACAAGGACATGTTGACTCAACTAAAGTCTCTGGTCAACTGAGCTGGCTAGCGGTTGTTTGAGAATGTGGTTCCCTGGTTACCAGGATTCTGAGTTCTATTGGTCTCGCTCATCAGTTAGTGAGGACGCTGTGTGGTGACGTCTTGTTCTGGCAAGATGTGATGTCACTGCTCTTGTCTGAGGAGATGCTCAGGGTAGGGGACCAGGAGGCAGAGCTGGCTCCTGCTCCACCTGAGGGACACCTACAGGAGCCGGCTGCACGGGCAGACCTGGCGGCCGACCTAGACCTGGAGGGGCGCCCGACTCCAGCGGCCGTGCTTCCTCCAGCAGCCACTCCAGCTGCAGCTCTGGAGCGGGGCCGCCTGTGCAGCGTCTCCGGACCACACTGAGGCCCCACCACTGCTGTGTCAAGAATGCCCTGCAAAACCTACCCTGGTTCAGCCAGAGAAAAGGGGTTGCCTTGGGCAGCGATCAGGGCCAGCTCCAGTGTTGCTTGTTCTTCATCCAGCTGTCCCCACCACATCAGAAGAATTTGATTTACCACCTACCTCTCCTTGACAGTTTTCTTTTATTTTCTTTTAACGTTATGGGTTTTTTTTCTCTGTGGCGTAGTTCATGTTTTTATTAATTTAATTTTATTTGGAATTGTTCTGTATTTTTATTTTATTTTGTTACTTTCTTTTTCTCAGTTTTTCCATAGCGTGATTCATTATAAGTAAAAAATAAAGGTGACTGCTTATTTTTAAAGTTGTGCTCTGCAAACATCACCACTATCTTCTTGCAAAGTATCCCATCACCCCAAATGGATACTCTGAACCAAAATGACACTCCCCACTCCTCTCGCCCTGGCAACCCCCCATTTGCTCTGTGTCTCCACTCCGATACCTATTCTGGACTTTTCCTATTAATGAAGTATTACAATGGGTTTGTTTTGGGGTGTACTGCCATACTTTTTCTGTGTATTTATTTGAAATTTCATTTTTGTTTAAAGGGAAATCCCAGTGAAATATAGACCAGATAGGACAGAAAATTTAAAAAAAGGTCTTTTAATGAACGTGTGCATCATCTAGGCCTTAGATTCTAGGGGTCTCTGGGTAGAGACCACTGTGCTAAGTGTGACTGCAAGACCTCTTGCTGGTCAGGCAACGGCTGGCCCTTCCTGAGCCTAAAACAACCATAAGAAGAATGCAGAGATCTGAAACGACACACCACAAGTTAGAAAGCATTCCTCACAACTTAAGGCCAGAGAGAGGTTTCACATCCCTGTGGTGCAGAAACCTCCCGAAATTCGCTGTTTTCTACAGCAGTGATTTTCAATTTTTGTTTCTCACGCACTCACAAAACTAATTACTAAAGAAAAAGGGGCCCTGACCTCTTCTTCCTTAGTAACTAATTTATTTGTGCCATGAGATGAAAATGGTTGTATTTAGTCAGGGGCACTGACCTTAGTAATTAGTGTGTGTTTGTGCCATGAAAAAAATGTTGAAAATCACTGTTCTACAGGGACAGAGGGCAAACGCATGTGCTTCCAATGAGAGGCAGTGCACGTGTGCCAGTGTGTTTCAGATAATGGCTGACCACCCAGTGCGGAAACACGCACTGTAAACACTGGCAGGAGTGCACTGTCGCTATCAGCCTGGCAAGCTTCTAGTTTGGCAGTCAGCCCCGAGGACAACGGGAGAATGCAGAGGCCCCAGCACATCCCTGAGAAAATGGTAAAAGTCCCCTTCTCAGGGACAAGAATGTGGAGGCCCTGTCACAGTCTCACAGGTGCTCACCTTCACCTGGCAGTGCCCATGCCGAAGGAGACCCCACAGAAATTCTTAGACAGTTTTTAAGATGCATTTTTGAGACTACTTATCAGAGCACTGAGGAAACGGGTGGGATTTGGGGAGAGGGAAGGGAAACAACTAACATTCATGGAGAGAGGGTGGGATCCACCAGCCCTGGTCCACAGGCACGAGGGAAGCTGAGCAGCTGCTAAAGTGGGTGCAGGGTCAATGTAATGCACCATCTAAACACAGCAGAGCAAGCAAGCAAACAAACAACACATGGCTATTACAAGAAATGAAGAAAAAGCACCAAAGAAAATAATGCCCTTTCAAGATTAACACAACAAAAAAAATTATGAATAAAAAGGGACTTTCTCAACCTAAAAAGGAGTATCTAACAAAACAAAACAATTCACAGCTAAGATGATACTAAATAGTTGAACATTTTTTTCATAAGATCAGGAAGACTACAAGGATTCAGGCTTTCTTGTCATTTCTTTTTTTTTTTAAACTTTATTTATTCATTTTAGACAGGAGAGAGAGAGAGAGAGAGAGAGAGAGAGAGAGAAGGGAGGAGCAGGAAGCATCAACTCCCCTATGTGCCTTGACCCAGCAAGCCCTGGTTTTGAACCAGCGACCTCAGCATTCCAGGTCGACATTTTATCCACTGCGCCACCACAGGTCAGGCCTTGTCATTTCTATTCAACATTGTACTGGAGGTTGTAGCAAAGTAATAAGGCAGAAAAAATAAAAGAAATCCAGATAAAAAATAATTAAAACTAACTTCTTCCACTAAAAATATCATATTGTGTATAAAAAATTATAAGAATTCATTAAAATGATCTGTTAAATCTAATAAAGAAATTCTGCAGGATCACAATATATAAAACTGGTCCTGGCCAGTTGGCTCAGTGGTAGAGCATCAGCCTGGGGTGTGGATGTCCCAGGTTTGATTCCTGGTCAGGGCACACAGGAGAAGTGACTATCTACTTCTCCACCCACTCCATTGTCACTTTCTATCTTTCTCTTCCTCTCCTGTAGCCGTGGCTTGGTTGGAACAAGATGCACTGAGAATGGCTCTGTGGCCTAGCTTGAGACACTAAAATAGCTCAGTTGCTGAGCAACAGCACCAGATGGGCAGAGCATCACCCTATATGGGGTTTGCTGGGTGTATCCTGGTGGGAACACATGTGGGAGTCTGTCTCTCTGCCTCCCTGCTTCTCATTCAAGGGAAAAAAGGTAAAAAATTAATATGCAGTTTTTTGCTCAAACCAGATGAGCCCGCACGCAAGCTGGTGATCTCCGTATCTCGAACCCAGGTCTGCTGCATCCCAGTTCGACACTCTATCCACTGCACCACCACCTGGTCAGGCCATTTTCATCTTTTATCTAAACTACCTTGCTATGGGATTGTATCTACATAGAACTGGCTATGATTCTGATAAGGGATTAAGAAATTACAGCATTTATAAACTGAAAGCTGCCACAGAAATAATTTCACTTCCTACTTTACATATGAATAAACCAATACTTCAAGATGTTTTGTGTTCTGAGAGTATTGGGCAATATATGACTTTGCAAAGGCTAGAACTCAGATCTCTGTTAAATTCTCTTTCTACCATATGTGATACCAATTAGTGAATCTGTGTACCAGACACCAGTGTGCATATCTTACCAATATTAACTCTTAAAATTTCCTAAACAGCTTTTGAGATAGCTACTGTCGCTGGCATAAAGCTCATATTATTTTTGACATGGATTTAACAGACAAATAATTTTATTAGATTTACATTTTAGAAAGTTTGCTCTGGGGTTTTAAAGGATCAACTGTTTAAGAAGAAGTGAGATTGAAGACAGAGAGGCTCTTTTGAAGACGCTAGCACAGGGGTCCCCAAACTATGGCCCGCGGGCTGCATGCGGCTCCCTGAGGCCATATATCTTGCCCCCACCGCACTTCCAGAAGGGGCACTTCTTTCATTGGTGGTCAGTTAGAGGAACACAGGATGCATCCGCATCCTGTGCTCCTGGAGTACTGTATGTAGGCAGTGCCACAAAGTGTGGCGTCACTCATGTACAGTACCACTTCCAGTGACATGAGAGGCAAATGTCATGGCTTCAGAAGCATGTCATATCACTTATTATGGCTAGCAGTGACAAATATGGAACCGGACATTGACCATCTCATTATCCAAAAGCAGGCCCATAGTTCCCATTGAAATATTGGTCAGTTTGTTGATTTAAATTTACTTGTTATTTATTTTACATATTGTATTTGTTCTTGTTTTGTTTTTTTACTTTAAAATAAGATATGTGCAGTGTGCATAGGGATTTGTTCATAGTTTTTTTTATAGTCCAGTCCTCCAATGGTCTGAGGGACAGTGAACTGGCCCCCTGTGTAAAAAGTTTGGGGACCCCTGCTCTAGCAGAAGAGACCAGTGTTGTATGAGAAGCTGAAGCTATTAAGTCTTTGCCTCTGGGGCTGAGGAAGGACTGAAAAGAGATGGACTGATGGGAGTTAGTGATTTGTGGGACACCTGAGACAAGGAAGCCAAAAGTCCTCTACTGCTGAAGTCAGAAATTCAAAACCTCTGCATATTCCTTTTGGCTTTCCCACCCTCCTGGTTTCATTCTACCTGATTTTTGTCCCTATCCAAACCTTTCATCCCTTTTATTCCTTGCTTAATCCCTTCACCTTTTCCACCCAGACCCCAACCCCTTTCCTCTCTGACAGCTGTCACTCTTCTGTTCTCTGTCTCTATGAGTCTGTTTCTATTTTGTTTGTTAATTTTTTTCATTAGATTCCACATGTAAGTGAAATCATATGGTGCTTGTCTTTCTCTGATTGGCTTATTTCACTTAGCATAATGCTCTCTAGGGCCATCCATGCTGTCACAAAAGGAGAGATTTCCTTCTTCTTTATGGCTGAGTAGTATTAAATTACAACAGCGTGGTGAGTATAAAAGAAAGGGGTTGGGAGGAGGTGAAAGAGGGTAAAGGAGGAATAAATGATGATATAAAACTTGACTTAGGGTGGTGAACACAGTGCAAAGTACAGAGGATATATTAGGGAATTGTGCACATGAAACCTATATAATTGTATTAACCAATGTCACCCCAATAAATCCAGTTTAAAAGAGGAAACCCATATAATAATATATGTAAATAAAAGGTCTCAAAGTGTTTTCAAGTAATGTTCTCATTAAGTGGGTGACAGTGTACAGTTATGCCTCAAGAAAGTAGCACAAAATATTGAATTTTATAAAAATGTTTAAAAATCATAAAAATGTTTATAAGAGCTAAACTGGGCCCTGGCCGGTTGGCTCAGTGGTAGAGCGTCGTCCTGGCGTGTAGAAGTCCTGGGTTCGGTTCCCGGCCAGGGCACACAGGAGAAGTGCCCATTTGCTTCTCCACCGCTCCCCCTCTCCTTCCTCTCTGTCTCTCTCTTCCCCTCCCGCAGCTGAGGCTCCATTGGAGCAAAGATGGCCTGGGCGCTGGGGATGGCTCCTTGGCCTCTTCCCCAGGTGCTAGAGTGGCTCTGGTTGCGGCACAGCGACTCCCTGGAGGGGCAGAGCATCGCCCCCTGGTGGGCAGAGCATCGCCTTCTGGTGGGTGTGCCAGGTGGATCCTGGTCGGTCGCATGCCGGAGTCTGTCTGACTGTCTCTCCCAGTTTCTAGCTTCAGAAAAAAAAAAAAAAGAGCTAAACTGGATTATATTTTAAATTTTCAACCTTTAAAGTTACCATTTCCTTGTAAGAGCTTGATATAGCGATCACAATTGCTTTATCCCCAGTTATAACATTACTTTTGTAAAACAAAATCACTGCATTATAATTCTACGTTTACATATACATATAGAATTTTTCTCTTTCTGTTTGAATACAAATGACCTGTTGGAGTGCTAAAATAATTTTAATTAAAAAACCCCAAAAACCTCTCATTCCTAAATGCTCATATGGCTTATGTTATTTTACAATCCATCCAATTTATATACCATTGTCTATCATTTGACAGTTCTTGGTAAAATTCTCAACTTTACTTATCTTATTTGTTCCTGCCTGATTGAGCCCCCTCTGTATTAATGCAACTGTTTACACCTTCTCACCTAAACCTGGACTGCTGGGAAGTCCTGCAAAAATCATGACACTATGCAATTTGTAACTAATACAAATGTTTGGATTCTGTCCTTTTCCTCCCTTTTTCATGTAAGATCACACACAGAATGAGACCCTCACATTCTCTGAGGCCAATTCATCCATCTTTATATTGGACTTTGTCTTTTTTTTTTTTTGTCATGTTAAAATCTCTCTAAGTTCTACATCCAATTTTCCCTTGGCTCTTTTATTTTACTCCACTACTGGCCTTTCTCTACCCTCCCCTTCCCAGCTTTCTATCTTTCCCCTCCCCAGGCAAGTTGTTGAATCATCCTGGTTATGTTACTGTCCCATAGGATTCGTTCCTAGGTCCTCTCTCTTCACAGTCTATTTGGCATTTCTGGACAACATTCTTCTCCCTTTGGCCTTTCATGGGAACAGAGAAACTTGTACCTCTAGACTTGTGCCTCAGAATCATAAGCATAACCACCATGAAATTCTCACATTGGCTCAGATTTCAGGGAGAGAGACGAATGATGTTTCATCCAGGTTTCTGTCTCTAGTGTCCAGTGACTGGCTCCACATGGGAACTTGTTATGTTTTGTGAATCACTTAAGAAAATAAATTTTAGTGTTAAAGCCAGGGTATAGTATTTATTTGTAATTTGATTGACAACCGATGACATTTACATGCATGTTTTCTATAACATCTCTTTGGAAAATAAGGCAAAGTTATATTCTTAATATTGATTAGGTATGCTCTTGACTTATTCTTTCCTATGAGGATTGATTTATGTATGTACCTGACTTAAAGGTACTATTTTTATTCAGAATAGTGGGGCTCTTCTAAAATTTGGTCTCTGCCTTTACTTTCCAAATAGACTTAATTCTTATACATCTTACTTACAACCTCTCTATTCATAGTCACTTTGTTATTCAAACTTGTGCAAACAGTCCATCAGGTCTCTATCAAGAGAACAATGACACAAAATAATGAAAATCTGTACTATAAACAGTTCTTAAATCAAGACTTTCTGATTAATTTTTCCTTTCTTTTCAATGTCTAACTCATCCTGACTGAATCAATCAAAAAGCTATTACTTTCACACTTGGAAGTGTTGCTTTCAAAATCAATAAAAACACAGTTCATTTTTAATATGCAATATATTACAAAAATGAAAATTCCCACTTACTTGATGTGGAAATTTATTAAAAAAAATGTATGGGTGTTAGAAAACTCTTGTTGGTACATATATATAAATTCACAACCCAGTCTTTATATTTCATCTCACTTAGGATTTCATCACTGTTAACTTTTTGTATAAATATATGTATGTATGATATAAACTTTAAAAAAATAATAAATTGCTTTATAGTGAGTTATTACTCAAGTCTTATGCATCTGAATTTTAGAAACTGAATTAATCAACATCTTTTATAAAGTTCTAGCCACTATAGATATCTACATTTAAAAAATCACATGAGACATTTAAGGACTTCTCTAGCAAAAATTTTGTTCACTGCTTAATGGGGACAATAAAAACAGCTAACTACATAATTGATAATAATCGTGTTTATCAAAGGGAGTAAATAAAAACTATTGAAGAATGTCTATTTTCTGACATGGATCAATAAGCATTCACCTGTACTTATACAATAATTAAGCATATTTATAATATTTTGCTAGAGACAATGATTAAAGTCAATTTCTATGTTAGAGACTTTTCTTCCTTTTTATTTCTCTTGAAATAAGTATTGTTGGTATTGATTATATAGTCATATGTAAAACAGTATTTGGTTTTACATATATGTAAATAAGGTATGACAGAATACCTTATTATCAGACTATATGGTTACAATTTTGTTATATTGTGGGTGGAACGCAGAGCACATTCCTAGCAGCTGTGGCTGATGCAATGCTGTGAGAATACTCCAGCTCCCAGAAGCCTCCTGGGCATACCCAGGAAGGAAGCTCGCCTGCTATAAGGAAGTGACTTAGCACCAACCACGCAGCTCCCTGATCTTTTCAGCCATTGGCTATGAAGGACACACTGTAACATCATATTGGCTGAACCCATCTATATAAGCTAGCTTACTTCCTGAATAAAGTGGATCTGCATCACTGAACCTGGTTCCCAGAGTCGGGTCTTTGCGTCTCCGTTGTCCTCACCCCCGGCAGGGCTTATCCACAACTGGTGCCCAATGTCGGGCAGGGACCTAACCAGCATCCAAGGGACGGGTGAGTGACCCTCTGCAATGGGAAACCTTCTCCCCGTCTCTTGAGCCCTGCAGACTCAAGCCCTGCACACCCTATTGCAGAGTAGGCGAGTTGAAGTTTGTGGAAATGATCTCTGTACTTACTGGGAGATTCTCTCTAGTCTCAATCCCTGGAATGAGGATGTGCCGCTCTGGGACCCAGATACTTGGGCCCAAGCTCTCCTACGTGTTCGTTTGGCCAAAGTACATGAGGGACAGGCCTTCCCTCTCGGCCTCACTCCTGCCTTATTGGTGCCCCCCTCCACTGAGGAGGAAAGTAGTTTAGCCTCCGAGTTTGCGGCTGAGTGCTCAGAAATAAAACTAACCAAATTGCTAACTGCGCCATCAGCTCTGCCACCGGGAAAAGCAGAAGTCACTGCTTCCGCATTCCTTGCCGGGGCTCAATGCCCCACCCCAGCCTCTCAGACACCATTTTCTCCAACATGTGTTCCTGCTGCAGACCCATGGGCCAGCCTATACACCACCATGTGTCAGCAAAGAGATATTTCCCATGCAGCATTAGGACACAAACTAGTTCAGCAACAATTAGAAGCCAAACATATTGAGCCTTCCATTAGTCCTCATAATTTGCCTGTTTTTGTGATTCAGAAAAAGTCATCTGGAAAATGAAGATTCCTTAATGATTTAAGGGCTATTAACAAGCACATGGCAAGGATGGGCACTTTACAACCAGGCTTGCCACATCCCTCTGCGGTGCCACAGGCTGCCCATATTAAAATTCTAGACATCAAAGATTGTTTTTTCTCAATCCCCCTCCATCCAGAGGACAAGCCTTATCTTGCTTTTACTATGCCTTCTATTAATCATGCCCTTCCAGATCAAAGGTATCAATGGGCAGTCCTACCGCAAGGCATGAAAAATAGCCCCATCATTTGCCAGTACTATGCAAGCATGACAACACAACCATTACAGGAACGGTGCCTCATCTACCATTATATGGATGATATATAATAGCTCATGTCGATCCTAGATCTTAGAAGAATGTTACCAGCAGCTCTTAACTAATCTGAATGCCACTGGGCTTTCTGTAGCACCAGAGAAAGTACAGACCTTGCAGCCTTTTACTTTCTTAGGGTACTGCATAGGGAAAGAAATTACACCTATTTTCCGTATGCTTGCAATCCCTCAACAATGATCTTTACATGAGTTACAAGACCTATGCGGCCAAATAAACTGGATATGTGGATACCTATCTAGTTCTACTGCTGAATTACACCCCCTATTCTCCCTCCTTGAGGGCGACATAGAGCCTACCAGCATCCACCATCTAACTACAGCAGCAAAACAGGTTATAGCGAATATCAACACTGCTATTGGCTGTGTCAACAGCTAGATTAGAACCTGATCAGCCAATCTCAGCTATTGTCCTAGCCACAAAAGGCACTCCTACTGGTGTCCTGTTTTAAAACAAACCCCTTTATTTGGTACATTTAGCATATAGCCAGCTATCTAAAATCACCCCCCAGCAAGACTGCAATCTGCATTCTTGGCTGGAAGCTGCAGCAAGCTTGTATCACCTTGTATGACCGAGAGCCTGATGTACTTATTCTGCAAATTCCTCTCAACCATATTCAATTTCTCTTAGCCAATGTTTTAGAAATGCAGATAGTTAGCTAACTATACTGGACAAGTAGATAATCACCTCCATAGCGATTGACTCTTACAGACCCTACAAAGAGTCCCCCTACAAACCACCCCTCATTCGTATCTAGCATCTACCCCTCTTCCGCACAGCATGCCTGCATTTACAGATGCCAGCCAGTCCTATTGTGGAATAGTGCTCAAAGCACAGATGGAAGGCACTAAATTCCACAAATTTAGTTATGAGGGATCCATACAAGTAGGTGAACTACTAGCCATTTACTGTGCACTACGCCTTTGGCAACATGGCCCCCTTAACATTTCTTCAGATAGTGCTTATGCAGTACAAACAGTCAAAGGCCTTGCCCATTCCACCTTCTGGCCCAGGCAGACATTACTAGATAGGTTCTCAGCCAGCTTAAAGAACTGTTAGAGGAGTGTCAAGACCCTTGGTATATTCAGCATCTTCGCTCCCATTCTGGCTTGCCTGGCCCCCTAGCAGCAGGCAACACACAAGCTGATCATCTAGTTTTAACAGTCTCCCCTATTGAGCAAGCCAGACAACTTCATGCCCGGTTTCATATGTCTGCCCATCCTCTCAAATCTCTCTTTCCCCAACTCACTCATGCAACCTGCAAACACCTTGTTCACATATGTAAACAGTGCAGGCCCTTACTACTCTTAGGTCCCCTACAACCACAGGGTGTCAACACTCGAGGCTTACAGCCTAATGCTGTGTGGCAAATAGACATCACTCATGTCCCCCAATTTGGCAAACTCAGCTACATACACGTAGCAGTAGACGCCTTCTCCGGAGCCATCTTGGCCACGGTCCTAACAGGAGAAAAAAATACACATGCGATTCATGCACTTTGATAGGCCATGCTTTGCCTTGGTGTACCTTGGGAAATTAAAACTGACAATGGGCCCTGTTATATCAGCAGCCAATTAAAGCCTTTTGTTCCCAATGGCAAATCACACACCGCCTTGGCATTCCTTATAATCCCCAAGGACAAGCCATTGTAGAATGGCAACACAGAGACATTAAGTTTCAAATTCAAAAAGAAAGGGGGAATATGCCCCAGGCCTTACCCAGAGAATTGCTCCTCAGTGCTGTATTCACTCTCAATTATTTAACTTTTGATTCTGAAGGAATAACTCCCACTTATAAACATTGGGGAGGCCTTCGTAGCCATCCAACCCCTTTACGGTTAGTACGCTGGAAGGACCCAGCCACAACTCAGTGGCAGGGACTGCACCCCCTTCTAACACAAGGTAGAGGTTATGTTTGTGTTTTTCCAGAATATAGCCCGCATCCAATTTGGATCCCAGGAAGAAACATACGGCCACTTCCAGTGTCCCAAAATGATCCCAACGACGACGCCTCCAACACCTGCGAACCCTCCAGTTTCATAAGCTGAGAGATGGAATGCAACCATATACAGTACTTAGCCCATGGCAAGCCATTTGTTCCATGTTTGGACTATGGGACTTTTGTGGGAAGGGGGCGTGCATGGACCTACAATTATTTTTTACAATCAAAATGGAACTGTGTTTAACGGCACCTAGAAGCTCTCTGTAACACAATGGAAGGGAAATAACATCCCAACCCCTAGGAGAATCCCTGGTTTAAGACCCCTGTTCTATTTCCTAACAAGTCAAACATTACAGAAGCTTGCCTCATTGTTTAATCTAGCTAATCTATTAGCATATAGTATAATAAGTATTATAGTTGTTTTAGTTCTACTAGGGTTCCATTGCATAATGCGTAGCATTCAGAAGCTACAAGAGCAAGCTGTCATTCATCAAGTCCAATTGGCCTTAATTAAAAGAGAACAGGGGTTGTTGGTGGAGCTCAAAGCACATTCCTAGCAGCTGCGGCTGATGCAATGCTGTGAGAATATTCCAGCTCCCAGAAGCCTTCTGGGCATACCCAGGAAGGAAGCTCGCCTGCTATAAGGAAGTGACTTAGCGCCAACCATGCAGCTCCCTGATCTTTTCAGCCATTGGCTATGAAAGACACACTGTAACATCGTATTGGCTGAACCCATCTATATAAGCTAGCTTACTTCCTGAATATAGTGGATCTGCATCACTGAACCTGGTCCCCGGAGTCAGGTCTTTGCGTCTTCGTCGTCCTCACCCCTGGCAGGACTTGTCCACATTATATTTTATAGTGTAAGTTATAATTGTGGTATTTATCGCATTTGTTTTTGTGTCGCTACAGTTTTTATTAATTATGAACTTTCTATATTCTTTCTTAGAAAGTGATCACATAGTCAAAAAAAGTTTTTAGATTGTAAGAAGTTGACAGTTTTCAATGTAGTGTGTGTGCTTACTATAAGATAGAATTGAGTTTGGTATATGGGTGATGGACAAACTTTGAGTGATGGATAACTGCTTATTATGTTAATGAAATTTTATCTGTCAGCTACTTTCGATATGGTTGATCACAAGATGTTGCTGACTTAATTTTTGTGGAGTGACCACATGAAAGTGGTATCTGTTTAGAGTTTCACTAAAACAAAATTTCTTCTCTTGAAAATAGTATGGATTATATTATCATTCAAAATGCTTTTTTTTTCTTGTGTCTTGCTTCTTTTACTCAACATAAAGTTTTTTTACATACATATATACAGTTGCAAGTACCAATAATTTGTTCCTTTTTTTTCTTTTTAAAATTAATTTTATTATAATGAATTAAAATTCCATTGCCAATTATTGAGCAATTAAAAATGAAACATAATTATTTGAAGTTATAGTAAAAAATCAACATGAAAGCATGACTTCCATAACAAATTACCGAGAACATGACATTCTTTTTTTAGACCTTCATTACTACTCTTGGTTTTAAAATCAACTTAGCTATTGTTTTTATTTTTTATTTTTTAATTAATTTTAATGGGGTGACATTGATAAATCAGGGTACATATGTTCAGAGAAAACATCTCTAGGTTATTTTGACATTTGATTATGCTGCTTTTCCATCACTCAAAGTCCAATTGTCTTCTGTCACCTTCTAACTGGTTTTCTTTGTGCCCCTCCCCTCCCCAACCCCTCCCTATCCTCCCCCTTACCCCATAACCCCACACTCTTGTCCATGTCTCTGAGTCTCATTTTTATGTCCCACCTATGTATGGAATCATATAGTTCTTAGTTTTTTCTGATTTACTTATTTCTTTCAGTATAATGTTATCAAGGTCCATCCATGTTGTTGTAAATGATCCGATGTCATCATTTCTTATGGCTGAGTAGTATTCCATTGTATATATGTACCAAAGCTTTTTAATCCACTCGTCCACTGACAGACACTTGGGCTGTTTCCAGATCTTCGCTATTGTGAACAATGCTGCTATAAACATGAGGGTGCATTTCTTCTTTTCAAGCAGTGCTATGGTGTTCTTGGGGTATATTCGTAAAAGTGGTATAGCTGGGTCAAAAGGCAGTTCAATTTTCCCACTAGGGCTGTTGCTGTGGCTTCTGCCTCTCCTTCATGGGAGTGTCTGTGATTACATGATCGGTGTACAAGCCTCAGTGGCCTCTGCCTTCACTGCGCCCCCATGGGTGGCGTTATGCTTGGTCCTGAGGGTAGGGGTGAGCACCTTTGCTCAACTGCGGGTCTCCACCTGATTCCAGGCTTTTGCCCCACCCTTACAGGAAAACTTGCTTGTGGGACAGGCTGCAAGCCTTGGCTCCACAGGCCAGGCGGGACTGCATGGCCAAGCTCAGTAGCAGAACTCTGCCTGTTCTGGGCTTTTGGATCCACCCCCACGAGAGGAGCTGGCTCCCAAGTCAGGCCAAAAGCCTTGGTTCCTGGGGCAGGGCAAGGCTGTGCTCCTACACTCTTGCTCAAGGGTGGGTCTCCACCCCTTCCAGGGCTCCTACCCTTCCCCCGCAAGCTGGATTGCAGGTGGCCTGCAGCTGGGCTTGACCACTTTTGCACATCCTCTCCTCCCCAGCCGGGCAAGACTGAGCTCACACCTGGGCCTCAGTGGTGGCCAGCCAGCTTCCGCCCTTGCCAACAGAACCGCACTTCCATGTCCCGCTGCCGCCCGCCCTCGGGTGAGCCCTCAGCCAGTGGGTGAAGGCACTGTAGCTCAGACCCTAAGACTCACTACTGTAGTCCCGAAAGCTCCCTACTTCTAAGCAACTCTGCTCTGAGTGCTGCGGGAGAGCTTGTTTGGCTGTTATCCTGCTTCCCTTTGTTGGTATTACTCTTTCCAGGGGAAATATTCACTTCAGATTTGGGGAGTGATTCTTTCCAGAGGTTAGAGTGGCTATCTCTCAAAATGTTTCTCCCTGTGCCTCTGAGATTACACTCTCTTCCTGTTACTCCAGTCCTCTCCTCTCTCCCCACCCCCTGGAGTCCCGGGTGAGTGATTGTGAGAGAGGTTTTCTGCGCGGGCCCTTTAAGAAGAATCCTGGGTCTGAGAAATCAGTCTCTTTCTCACAAACAGTATCTTGTCTTGTTTTCAGCTAAATACTGTCTATATGCCTGTTCTAGGCTCTAGGGCTGCAGGCTGGGGCTTTGTTTCTTGGACTCAGGACCCTCCCCTCTCTGCTAAATTCACTTCCTGCCACAAGAGTCTCTCTCGGCTGCCGTTTGCTCCAGGGAGCGGGGCAACCCTCTCCGCATTTCCACTTTTCCTACCAGTCTTAGTGTGGCTTCTTCAGTGTTCCTTGGTGGAAGAGTTCTTTTAGTTTAGTCCAAAGTTGGTTTTTCCAGGTGATGGTTCTTAAAATTAGTTTGTAATACACTTTGATTTTGGGAGATGGAAGTTGGTACATCCGCCTACTCCATTGCCATCTTGTCTTCCCCCCAATAATTTGTTCTTAAGGTTTTCTTTCAAAATGATCTTACATTGTATGAATACATCATTATTTAATACTAAGATAATCTAGTTAGAAATAATTTTGGTTCATGATGGCAAGAAACAAGTGTTCTTTTGTTTGCGTAATAAGTCTAGCTAAGCAGCATTAATAATATTCCAGTTTCTTTAACATAGAATCCCTGCCAGAGAGTATTGATGTTCTCTTTTGCCTCTAGTTCATCAGGGACAGACAGTTATGTAACTATTCTTTAATGGACTTGTATTCAATTAATTACTGCTGTATTCTTTATATTTGAGCATAGACATTTTAGAAACTAAAGGCTTGTTAGCAGGCTCCAACAATGGGAGAGTCCGTTTTCCCGGAGCCTCTCTTTCCTGAATTAGCAGCCTGATGATCCAGCTACGAGGTTGCTGCTGCCACTGCCTGGAGATTAAGAAGCTCAAAGACCTGGAAGATCCCCACTCTATCCCCACTCAGCGCAGGGTTCTGGGTAAGGCTTTGTCAGTCAGAGCCGCCAGCGTAATCAGGCAAGGCTGGGAGCCAATTGCTCTCAAGGTGTCTTTCTATGAGCCTCCAGATGTGTCCAATATGCCTCAGCACTCTGTGGGACCACTCTCTCCAGGCTTTTTGCACTTTGGAACTTGTATTGGCTGGGAAGAAAATACCCTAGTTGTTGCCTGCAGAACAGGAGATTTTAAAAGCTTCCAACTCCCTCTTTTTAGTGCACAGCCCTGAGTATTAAAGCTCTGCCAATCAGGGCAACCAGCTTAAGCAGGTAGGGGGGTGTGTTCACTTCTCTTCAGTTCCCCAGGTATATCTAGTTCAATTTGCCTTAGTGTTCCATGGGATTGCTTTCTGCAGGCTTCTTCCTTGTTAAAAAGTTTACAGCCTAGCGCCTGACCTGTGGTGGTGCAGTGGATAAAGCTTCGACCTGGAATGCTGAGGTCACTGGTTCAAGGCCCTGGGCTTGCCTGGTTAAGGCACATATGGGAGTTGATGCTTTCTGCTCCTCCTTTCTCTCTCTCTCTCTTTCTCTTTCTCTTCTCTAAAATGAATAAATAAAAAAAAAAAGTTTACAGCCTAGCTTATCTAACTTCTGCAGTGTTCTCTGAGGTTTGTTTCATAGGAATGTGTTTTTCACCCTGTATTGGCTGACAGGAAGTTGCCCCAGCCCCTACATGCAAAGCAAGAGACACTAAAAAATATCATGTGTTTTGTCTTAGATTGCTGAGCTGAGAGAGACCTTGTTGACTAGAGTTGCATAAGCCAGTTGGGCGATGAGCAGACTGTGGGTTAAGCTAATTTCAGCGATTGGATCCACAGATCTGCTCTAGAAACAGTCTACAAGCTGCCTGTGCCCCTCCCCCTAGTGCTTCTGTATTTTTTCTTCCCCTGATGTTAGCCTGAATGGCTGGGTGAGGCGCCCTGCCCAAGGAAAAGTCTGGGCATAGGGAAGTTCACTTTCGTGCACTCCCTGCGTGCTGTTGGGGCAGCAGGGACCACACCAAGACTCTCGTCGCAGCCCACGCAGAGGCCTCTGACCCTGCTCCTCTGCCCGGGAACATGGGCGCCCACTCCTGGAGCGCTATGAGGAACCTCTCACACACTATCCACGCTTGCCGACCAGGATATCGGGGGTAATGGAGGCCTCTGCTCACCCGCCTTTGCCAGGGTCCAGCATCAGCATTGGCTTGTGTAGGTTGAGTCACCACGGGCACACTCTTTTCTTGGCTTGAACGTCTGTGCCACAGCCGGACTCCCTCCATGCCCCTAACCCTTACTTTCTCTCAGTTCCAAGTGAAAGCAGCCCTTGCTCAGGTCAGTGAGGAAGGAGGAGTGTTCCATTCTCCGTCTTATTTCCTTCAGAGTTGATTATATATTTAGCCAACTTTTCACCCAATCATATCTTCTTGTTCAGTGTGTGGGACTTCCAGATGCTCCAGGGATAGATTTTTCTGTCTCTGGTTATAGAATTGTTGAAATTTTGGGGAGAGGTATCGGGAGCATTCCTCATGGCACCATTTCTCTGACGTCACTGAAAATACTTTTCCATGTGAATTCTTTACTGTTAACTTCCTTGTTCTTTCAACTATATCTCTTTTGTATTAACTATAATAAAGTGTTATAATGTTAAATGATTTTTCCATGTCATAGAGAATTATATCTTCAAATTTTCATTCTTTTCTACAAGTTACAAGTGAGGAATAACTTTTTTAAGAAAATGAGCTGGATTTCAGGTCCTCTGTGTCAGCATAAGCTCCCTATAGCCCAGTTTTATACTGATTGCAACAAAAAATGTGAAAAGCTATAATAACAAACAGAGGTCTTTAAAAAGTAAGCAGAAATGGGTATATTATGAAATGTAGCCAAAAGTAGGAGAGGCAACCTGCACTGGTGTGAATTTCTTATTATTCTCTCAATCAAAACAATAGAACAAAACAATATTAAAAAAACAACAAAATACTCAAGGGAAATAGATATTAAGAGAAAAACAGCAGAAACAACAAGAAACAGAACCATAAAGTTAGAATTGTTAGAATATACAATAATTTTTAAATATCTTCACAAAATTCTAAAAATTAATAAAATCATAGGCAAGGAACAACATATTAGAAAAATGCACTGCTAAATTTTTTTTTTTTTGCATTTGCCCTAGTTGTACATTTCAACTCTTTTTAAAAATACTTTTGGTTACTATTTGGTGTATTTCTTTATACATCATGAAATTGAGTGTTGCTTTCTAATATAATTAAAGTATTTTAATAAATATTTATTTTTATTGAAAGGGTAGTTGTATTTTTATAATTATTGTTCTCATAATTTTACCTGTCTTTAAATTTTCTCTATTGTTTTAATCATTATCTAATGGCTTCCTACTGTGAGTGGCAATAAAATTAATACTGGATGCAATTTCTAATTTTTCTACTCCTGTACTATTCAGTTGTTGTAAGTAGACATTTCTTAATATTTACCTTTGTACTATTTAGTACATTTATATTATTATGGATAAACTGTGAGCCTTAAGAATATTCTGTTACTCTCAGCTATTTTACATGAAGCAGTCAGGGAGTTAATTTTACTTTCTATGGTTTTGCACTCTTCCTTCTCCTAATTTTTATAGTTGGGTCATTTGTACCGTGTCAGAGTTGTTAGTAAAATGTGTTTTATGGTTTCCACACCATTTTCCCTTTAAATCTATAGATGAATGGTTTTGTTCCTCATTTCTCGTCTCACTGACAATACTTTTCCTAGTCAGAAATAGATTTTTATGCAATAATTTGCTGAAGGACACATTGGTTGTTTTCATGTCTTGACCACCATGAATAAGGCTGCAATTTGAACATGGGGGTATATATATCTTTACAAATAAAATTTTTCAAAATTTTCAGGTAGATACCCGGAAGAGAAGTTGCTGGGTCATATGGAAACTCTACTCTTACTTTTTTGAGGAATCCTTATAGTATTTTCCATAGTAGCTGTACCAGTTGACATTCCCACCAGTAGTGAATGATAGTTTCTTTTTCTCCACAGCCTCTTTAACATATTACTATTTTTCTTGTTGCTAATAGCTATTCTAATAGTGTGAGGTGATTGTAATTTTGATTTACATTTCCTTAATAGCTAATGAAGTTGAGCATCTTTTCATATATTTGTTGAACATTTGTTTGTCTTCTTGGGAGATGAGTCTGGTTCAGGTCCTCTATTTGTTAACTGGATTTTTGGGTTTTTCTTTTTTTTTGGTGAGTTGTAGGAGTTTTTTTTAATAGATTTTGAATATTAGCACCTTATCAATGGTATTGTGTGAAAGTATCTTCTGCCATTATGTTGGCTACCTTTTTCTTTTGTTGGTGGTTTCTTTTGCTGTGCAGAAGATTTTTTAGCTTAATATAGCCTCATTCATTGTCATTAAGGTCAACTTTATAAAATCATCTCTAAGACCAAGGTTCAGGCCTGACCTGTGGCAGCACAGTGGATAAAGTATTAACCTGGAATGCTGAGGTTGCCAGTTTGAAACCCTGAGCTTGCTTGGTCAAAGCACATATAGGAGTTGATGCTCCTTGCTCCTCCCCACTTCTCTCTTTCTCTTTCTCTCTCTCTCCTCTCTAAAATGAATAAAGTCTTAAAAAATGTTTTAAGACAAAGGTTCATAAGTTTAGTATCTATGTTTTCTTGTTTCAGGTCTTATATTTAGGCCTTGTTCCATTTGAGTTAATTATTGTATTGGTGACAAGGAGCAGTGTAGTTTCCTTCCTTTGCATGCGGCATTCCAATTTTCCCATCATCATTTATTGAAGAGGCTTTCACTTCTCTGTTGTAAGTTTTTGGCTCCTTTGTTGAAGATTATTTGCTCATATACATGTGATTTTATTTCTGTTATCTCAATTCAATTCAATTGGTCTGTGAATGTGGTACATATATACATTGGAATACTACTCAGCTGTAAGAAAAAATGAAATACTGCCACTTGTGGCAACATGAATGGGTCTTGGGAATATTTTGCTAAGCTAAACAAAATAAGTCAAATGGAAAAAGTCAAGAACCATATGATTTTATTCATATGTGAGATATAAAACTGAAAACAACATATGCACATACAAAACAAATAAAGAAAAACTCAGGTACAAACAATAGCAAGATGGTTACCAGAGGGGAAGAGGGATGGGACAGATATAGTAAATATTATAGTAAAGGAGGTCAAATGTATGGTGATGGGAGGAGATTTGACTTTTGGTTGTAAACACACAATGTAATATACAGTGATATATTATAGAATTGCATGTTTGAAGCCTATATAACTTATAACCACAGTCACCCAAAACATTTAATATAAATGAATAAATAAACAAACACACAAACAAATAAATAAGAAATGGGTTGAAGCCTGTCCTCTGGTAAATATCTCAAAAAGACTTGACTGTAAACAGTGTTCCCTGAATTTATGGGTGTTCATAACTGTAGACTTTATAGATAATGCATACCTACAGACAATAAAGATAAAGCTATTGGCTTCTTTGTCATCTTAATTTGTAGATATTTCCTTTCATATTCTGGTATCAACTTTTGCTATGGAAAATTCTTGTGCTCATTGGTGTTCTTTTTTTTATACAGGATTTGACCTTTGCATTTAAGCTACCGAGTAATGCTTTCTTAATCTCTGTATTCCAATTATTATACTAAGATTTATCTTGGAGTTGATCATAAATAAAATGTAAATATACTTAATATAAATATATCTGACTACATGTTATACTTTGGCCTAATATGGACAATATTTTTTTGTAATTCTGTTTTAATCTTCTATATTTGTTTTTTTGAAAGAGGAGAGGATTTATTTTGTTTTCTTTTCTTTATGATCTTTACTTCTTTGTGGCTCAAACTTTCTTATTTTCTTTGTAGTTTAGTCATTTCTAAAACAATTTTGTCTTTAATTCTCTTTTGTTTATAAATCCTACTAGTTTGAATTCATCTCTGGCTATATCTTTTCTTCAAGGTTTTGCGTTTCATCTCACTGTCTCTTTTTGTGTCTTAAGTTTTTGAATTTATGTTGATATGTGTACATTTTATATATTTTTATATATGTTTTACAGAAACATATTTCTGATAATTAAGAGTTGATATGTTCTTTTTAAACTTTGTTTTTATAGTATCTTTCTTGAATTCCAAGCAAATTCCTTTAGCGTTTTCATGTAAGAATGCTAATGTTAAAAAAAAAAATGCGAATGTTGATTGTCTTTGGCTAGCTAATAGCAGTTTTTTCTTGTAGGAAGTGAGAAAGTGATTATACAATTTATCCAAGCACTGTAGCTAGAGAGCTTTGTCATCATTTGCTACAATGATATACTGTTGACTTTGAGGGTATTATAGAGCCACTGCTGTTCTGATTCCCAGAACCCAAACTGCTTTGGAGCAGTTTCCATCTGCAGACATCCTTTTCTGTTTCCCCCTAGCCTGCCAAAAGGAATACAACCCTTGCCTTTAAGAATGATTCATTCAATGTTAGAATTATATTTTATATGTGTTTTCTGGGCCCCAATGAGCATTTTATTGGGCATTCACTCTTCATTTCCCTGAGGTCTCCATTCCTGTTAGCTCTTAGTTCTGCGTCAGCACTTCTGACACTGGCTAGGGACTTTTCTTTCTGGGTAAGTATACATGCTTGGGATTTCTGGTGATCTATCACCATTAGATCCCTTCCATCTTCCAAATCTTTCTTCCTCCAAAGCCTAACTTTTCTCAGGTGCTTCTTGCTCTGTTCAGTATTTTAATGGCATTTAGAATTAAGAGCCTTTCTTCATTTTATGGCCTTAACTGAAAAAAAGTTTATTGTTATTTACTTACTTTTTTCTTCTTATTTCTAAGAGAATGATTTAGACCTTAGGTGCTGCCTTGGCAATATACAAATCTTTGTTTATGTTTAAATGATATAAATGTAATATTCAAATTTACCATTAGTTCATATACTTCTACATCTATCTCTTTCTAGAAAATTTAGTTTGTTGTCTGTTTTAGGTTTTATTCTTAAACATAATTATATATGAAACATAATTTTAAAACAAATTAAAAATAATTTGTTTTTTTACTGGGAAGGACTGAAGCCCAATATCTTCAGGAAAAAAAAATATTATCTGGCTTTATTTCTGAGTATTTCCCTGTAATATAAACTTGACTGCATTACCTGAATAGGTGCAGAGTGATTTCCATCCCCTCAGATTACATTACAGGCAGCATCAGTGAATGTAGTGAATGGACAGCAGATGTCACTGTTGGATGAAATGAGCCATTATGCTAATCCCATCCTCTCATAAGTAAAAGTACCTTTCCCAGAGTCCAAATCCTGGGGTTTACTGATAAAAAGAAAAAAAAATTATACTGAATACTCTGAGTCAGTTTTATAACATGACCTGGCACTTCAGAGCATGCGATGCAAGCCAGTTTTGCAATTGACTGTACTTGTTCATTTGAAATTAAAGCATAGTTTTTCAGTTTGCTCTGCATGGTGGAATATAACCAGTGATACTAAGATTCTGAATTTGTGTGTCTTACTTTGTGCAATTGTTTCTCATTTATTTTCCAACACATACCTGCTGGTTTAACTCCAGCAGCATTCCATCTGTTCACACAATCCTTTTAAAACGAATGTGACATGTGAATCCTGGCACACAGAAGAGCCATTTAGTATTAAAAAGTAAAATTGAGAAAAGTTAGAGTACTTATTTTAGTATATCCATCTCCTAAAATTTACCTCTTAATAACTTTTACTACAGAGTATTATATTTTGCAGAAGCCCATATTTCAATTCTTATCCACACTGAGATTTCAAATCTGGATACTTCTATTTTTTAGATAGCTAGATAACTTTTATTCTTTGTAAGGAAAAGAAAGAAAGAGAGAGAAAGAGAAAGAAAAGAAGGAAGAGAAAGAGAGAGAGAGAGAAAAAGAAAGAAAAAAAGAACATTATTTCCTAAATGTTTCTAACACATTTTGGTTCTAACTTGTCTCATTATCTAGCTATGTCCCCAGATGAATAATTTTTGAATAATTTCTGGGAAAGAACTTCCTCTAGATTAAAACTTATGTCTATCGAATGTATTATTAATTAATTAAGTTACACTTGGCTTTCAATCACCAAGTTCACAATTTATTACTACCCAACTCTTTTAATTTTCTTTTACAATTCTTTGATTAAAAAACTTAAAAGTAGCATGACATTTTAATCTTAATTTTTCAGCCCTCACTTGTCAAGCTTATCGAATTTTGCTACCCAACATACCAGTCTAGTTGTTGAGAGAATGACAGAAATAGTGATATAGACACATTCTCTTTGGGGAGCATTGTAGTTAAAATTACCAAATGGATTTTTGTTAATATTTATTTTGATCCAGATTCTGCATTTACATTTTGTTGATTGGGAATAAGATAGAGATGGATATGGTAATTTGTTTGTTTGTTGTGTTGTTTCCCTAGCAATGAGTACAATACTTGACCAAGAATAGAAACTCAATCATTAATGAAAAAAATAATTAGGTGATGCTACATACTTGTGATCTTTATCCCAACATTACTACTTGAGGCTAATAATATGAAATAAACAAAATAGAATTTGAAGAAGAATTTTTTATTGAGGTGATAGGGTAGAGATTTTCCACTCATTTATTAAGCAAAGTTTTATTGAGCACTTACAATATGGTAGACACTGTTCAGAGATTGGGATACATCAATGAATTTTTTTCTTGTGAAGCTTATATTCCAATTTGTATAAAGATCTTGTTAATATTTTTCTGGTTTTTGTCTTATTTTTTTAATTTATAAACAATCGACTAAAGTGTTTCTCTAAAATAGATCAGACATTGATAAAATGTATGTTAAGAAACAAAATAAATATAATTTTAATAATATAACCATTTCTTTAATTTCACAATTTCTTTGTGGTGGTTAAGTTTTGGCAGACGTGGTATGGTAGCTATTATACTTAAATCCATTTTGTAACAAACTGGGTTACAATGGTTCCTACTGTATGTTTAAATACCAGAAAACTAAATGCTGTAAAGCCATTGTGAGTTATACAAGACACAAATTTTAGTATGCCTTGTTAGTATACGTGCCAGCTATATTTTGGATTTTCCTTTTTATACAGTTATTACCATGTAGAAGAGACATATGGTGTGTCAATGGTACAGCTTATTAAGGTGTTTGAGGAGGAAATATTAAGAATGTGCACCAGATGGTATTTAGCTCTGTAAAAGCACAAATGATTACCAGGTAGTTATTACTGTCTCTCCTTGATATTCATATATACGTAGCTCCTAGTACCTGAGGAAACAACCTCTTTACAATACCAATGCATTATCTTTGGAAAGCTCTTTGTATGTCATTTCACATTTGTTTTGTACAAACTGACTACTCCTATTACCACTAATTGTAAAATAACCCATTTATGATAGAAGGAAAAGACACCTATCTTCTATGTTTTTCCAGAATTCTAATTTAAAAAAAATCTGATGTCACCTCCCAGTTTCACCTAGGGTCCCCATTCATGTATATACACTCTGTGGTGGGATTCAAATAATTTTAACATCTGGTTCTCTGTCCTAATGACCATTTTAAGTATTAAAAAAATGATATAACAAAAGATAGTTTATTATTTCATGCATTTAATACTTAAATAAGAATAAAAGAAGTACACATAACTAGATTATATTATGAGATGTTTTAAAATGTTAATGAAAAAATATTAAATAGTACCTGACAAAAACAATAAAACTGTTATTTAAAATATTTTCATATTGTTTCTTTTATTTTCCTCCATATTGCTTCTTGATTGGCATCCTCAATTGCAATTTTTTTCACCTGTGGATGGAATGAACATTATACAGGCACATAGAATACACTGTTGCACAGGGGAACATTGGAAAAGACTAGGGAATGTAAATTTGTGATTCTCATATCAGGCAGCTGCCCAGGTGCCCATCTTAGAAAACGCTGATTATAAGTGTCATTTTAACAACTGACTCGCCAATCTCAAGAAAAATTAGGTATTGGTTCTGCCAAACTGGTGTGAACTGGCTGAATCTCACCACTGTATATACTCAATCAACTATGAATGTTATAGATACTTTACTATTACTAGAAAGATGGTTCATTCATAACTCTATAATCCACAGCAAAGGAAAAAAAGAGGGAAAGCAAAAAACTCTAAAAATACAAAATCTACTTCAAAAAGTAATATACAGGAAAGCTTACAAAATGAGTTGTAAAAGAAAATAGTATGGGATACACTGTGTGATTTAGGAGGTAGCTTCATAAAAGACAAATAATCCAAAAAGATACTAAGGGTAGTAGCTTGCTATTATATGTCATAGGTAATATGTTTAAAATCAATGATACCCCCCATTATGTGACCGTGGACAGCCAAAGAAAAATAGAGAGCAAGTAAAATGTTCAGCATGACCACTTAAGCTACTAAATTCGATTTATGAAAATGGGAAAGCCAAATACCTTAAGGCTAGTACTATGTATAGAAGCAACAAATCAGAGGTAAACCTAATAATATTTTTCATGTAAAATTAACGTAACTGCATTGTAAGCAGTGTATGTTCTTTTTTGTGGTGGGAAGAAAAAAATGTTCTTGAATGTTCTATGAAACATATGAGCATTTTTTGCTGTACTAGATTTTAATATCATTGTCAACCTTTTTTCCTTCGGACATCAAGAACCCTTTGCTTCACCTTTTGAAGAGTTTGATGCCATGTAAAATGGACTGACTAGGGAAACAGCCTTGTTTTAATTCACAGACTGAGGTAGAATCATCTCACCTGAAAATGCATAAATGCTTAATTGGCAAGCATTAGCCTGAACAGACTGTCCAGAGAGGAATTCTAAGTGTGATTACAAAAGGTTCAGAGTTGGACCCCATTAATTTCATAGGAATTGGGATTCTGTAAATTTTCATTGAAACAGTCTCCAGTAAGATCTGGCACTTCAGCCTTCATACTCTGACACCTATTTCCCCTCACACCAGTAGCACAGAGGTTTTCCCTCATTACTAAAACTGACAGGCTTTTCATAGATTATACTTCCTGACATTCTGTTCCTTCATTTCAGAATGAAATTCTGTGATTTATTTACACCAGCTAATGTATAACTGGGTTTCAGCTTTCAAAGCAGATGACCCACTTCCAGTAAGTAGTTTGCAAATTCCAAAGAAATCATCTGTTGCTTAATCTTTTGCACTGTCAAACCTCTTGGTTTAGAATGTGAGTAACTGGAGGAATGGACTGGATTCTAATTCTTTAAATTACTCACAGTATGACCTTGAGCAAGTCACTAGTATATTTGAGCCTCAATTTCCTCTTTTATAACATTAGAATAAGAATACTAAACTCACAGGATTTCACAAGGGTGAAATTGATGAAGTTCGTGAAGTACCCAGTACAGTCTGTGTATCTGCAATGTGCTATGTACTCTCTAGGCTTTGTGGTATAATGCTAATGAATATATATTTTTTTTGTATTTGCTATATGCCAAATATTGTTCTAGGTGAACTGTATGAGTAATAACTCTAGTCTATGTATTGAACACCTATTGCAAAAATAAAAAAAATGTACGCAGAAGCACAGAGATACTTAAAAACATGCCCAAGGTCACATGTCAGAAAATAGAGATAGAATTTGATCCAAGGGACAGGGCTCCAAAGCCTACATTCCCACTGACACCTATAATTCCCACTACTTCTAACGCATTGCTCCTCCTTCTACTGATATGACTACTCACTGCTTTTGTGCTTATCACATTGCTTTATATTTTAATGCATATGTATTGGCCTACAACTAATTTAAGAGCTCCCTGAGGGTGATTTATTTTTTTTCTGGCCATCTTGCATTCCTGGCCTATACTAAAACCTCATGAAATATTTACTGAAGAAGGAATTAACAAAGCCCATTAAACATGCAAAAATTTTAAGACCTAGATGATCTTTCCTTACAACTAACTCTGTATGGATCTTCATTACTCTACAGTCAAGTTTTATATTGTGAAAATATAAACTTTAACAAGTACTAAAACTAGCACATCTTGTGTATGTATATATAAATATATACATATAAAAGTATGTATGTATGTGTGTTTAGAGCAGTGGTAGTCAACCTGGTCCCTACCACCCACTAGTGGGTATTCCAGCTTTCATGGTGGGCGGTAGCAGAGCAACCAAAATATAAATAAAAAGATAGATTTAACTATAGTAAGTTGTTTTATAAAGATTTATTCCGCCAAACTTAGCAAAAATCAACATAAAATACTTGGTAAGTAATTATTATTTTATGCTTTAACTTGCTGTAACTCTGCTTTATAAATTTTATAAAGTAAAGTTACTTCCCTACTTTATAAATCACCATTACTGTGGAACCGGTGGGCGGTTAAAAATTTTGATACTAACCAAGATACAAAAGTGGGCGGTAGGTATAAAAAGATTGACTCCCCTGGTTTAGAGTGAAAGAGAGAGACCTGCTTGTTTATTCTTTTGATTGTGAATTCTAAACAGAAAATGTCAACAGCTAGAGTCTTCACTGTTAAAGTATATTGATGGTTTTATTTGCTCAAGTTCATTCAATTTACTTGGTTTTATAGCATGTCTGAAAGTTATATCAGAGTAAACAAGCCTTTTGAATACTTAAATGGGATTTTGGTGACATTTTAAAGCATTAATGACAGAAAAGCAGAGGATTTTTTCAGGTATTAATTTTCTGCCAAATAACCACCTGTTTACAAACGTTAAGGCTATTTTTCATGCGAGAGCCATCTGCTTGAATACTGTAGAATTAAGAGGTAAAGTTAGAGGCTGAATTTTAAGCTACTTTTGAAATTTTGAATGCTGTGATGAGAGTTGAAATAATACAATAAACTAACGGGAATTTTTCTTATTTCTGTGAGGTTCTTTTATAGCATATCCCCAACCTGAAATAAGGGAAAATATAAAAAATAGTTGTGCCTGACTAAGCAATGACGCAGTGGATAGAGCATCGGACAGGGCCTCAGAGGACCCATGTTCAAAACCCCAAGGTAGTGGCTTGAGCGCAGATGCATCTGGTTTGAGCAAGGCTCATCAGCTTAAACATAAGGTCACTGGCTTGAGTAAGGGTCACTGGGTCTACTGTAGCCCCTATTAAGGCACATATGAGAAAGCAATCAATGAAAAACTAAGGGGCTGCAACAAAGAATTGATGCTTCTCATCTCTCTCCCTTTCTGTCTGTCTGTCCCTCTCTCTCTGTCTCTTTCATAAAACTAACTAACTAACTAACTAAATAAATAAATAATAGTTATATTGGTGAAAAATAATTAGTTTTGTTCTACAAATAAATTTTCCTCAGTGTATTAGGGCATTCCTCAAAAATCAAGATCAAAATTTCATTTTGTAATTAGAAATCTATAAATCATGCTTCCTACTTCTAACAAGAAATATTTCTATGTAAAATGTTTACTATGCAATGCTGAGTGCCTGAAGATGAGTGAGAAAAGACTAATTTACTTGAGAAGAGCTTTTCCTCATTAAATTTTTTTTCTAATTGAATTTATTTTGGTGACATTAGTTAGTAAAAGTATATAGGTTTCAAGTGTACAGTTCTACAATACATATTTCATCTGTACATTGCATGAGTGTTTACCACCCAAAGTTAAATTTTCTTCTACCATAAATTTGACCCCCTTTACCCTTTTACTATCTCCTCACTCCCTTCCTTCTGCTAACTGCCATCCTGTTGTCTGTGCTTATAACTTTGTGTTTGTTTTTCTTGTTTGTTCACTTGTTGCTTTCAGTTTTATACCCCACACATGAGTGAAAATCAAGAAACACTTTTGAATGTCTACTTGTGGCAGGTGCTCTACTAAGTATTACTAATATAGAATTACTCTTGTTATTATACTATTACTTTAATAATAGCTACATTTGTGATTAGTCTGTGCATAATGTATGTGCATGCCTGTGTTTGTATGTGTTAACATGCATGTATTCCAGGCACTGTGATGGACATTTATTCCTTTTATTCTTCATGAAAATTATTCAATAAACATTTGTGATGAAGGTATATGCTAGAGAAAGAGTAGGAATCAGCTTTAGACAAGGTAGGGAAGAAGAGAATATTTTTTAAGTCTCCTGAGAATCATGAGATAAGAAAAATACTCTTACTTCAGAGAAACCATATTCAGGAAACTGTACATGGTTTGATGGTCCCAGAACAAAAGAGATATACATAGAAATAGTGAAGAAGCTTAAGGCAAGATTATGAATACTATGCTGAAGATATTGGACTCTTTCTTTTGAGAAATGGAGGCATTGTAATGAAGTATTCTGTTTTGTATTTCAGAATTCATCCTGTAAATATCCTACTTTAGACGTTAAATTGAAGGTTTAAATGGGATGGGCTTAAAGTAGAGAGGTATGGTAAAAAACTATAGACTTCATATTAAAGAAGAAAGAGATGAAATGGTGGCATGGCAAAGAGGAAATGGACATTAGTAGGGACTATAAAAAAGCAATATACTCTTAAGACGTTGCCGCTAATTGGATGTAGAATGAGACAGATTTTTAAAGTTTTATGACTTAAATGGCATACTGTTATTAACAGAGACAAGAAACGTGATAAGTTGGCTTGGGTAAGGACAACAATTTAATTTTGATATGATTAATTTGACATTTTTAGCTGAACCTGGGGAATATTTAGAAGGCGAGGGGTAGGAAGTTAGGAGTTACTCTGGAAATTGTCTGTTGATTGTATTATCCTTGAAATTTAGATTCTGGAAAACTGAGAACTATTTTGTTAAGAATTCCTTTTCAGGAGAGTTTCAGTTTACATGTTTAAATCTAAACTGACTCATGGCTATAAGTTGGACTCCATAATCATTCTGGTGCTAAAGCGGCATGAATAGTAGCGACCTGAACATGTGCAACCCTGACTGTTCTCTGAAAAGACAACTGGTAAATCTTTAATAAAACTGAGCAGGAGGAAAGAGATAGAAGGCACAGATAGGGTATGTCAAAATGAAAAGGTACATTGTTAATGTTATAAAAGCATATAATGCCAATCTGCATGAAAAAGTAATAAATATCAGTACTTTTTTAGAAAATAAATTGAATTTGCCTGACCAGGTGGTGGCACAGTGGACAGAGCGTTGGACTGGGATGCAGAAGACCCAGGTTCGAGACCCCAAGATCGCCAGCTTGAGCGGGGGGTGGGGGGGCTCATCTGATTTAAGCAAAGAGCTCACCAGCTTGGACCCATGGTTTTGGCTTGAGCAAGCGGTTACTCGGTCTGCTGAAGGCCCATGGTCGAGGCACATATGAGAAAGCAATCAATGAACTATGGTGTCACAATGAAAAACTGATGATTGATGCTTCTCATCTCTCTCCATTCCTGTCTTTTTGTCCCTATCTATCCCTCTCTCTGACTCCCTCTTTGTCTCTGTAAAAAAAAAATTAAAAAGAAAAACAACAAAAAAACCCGAATTCTCAAATGTCGACAGAAATAGAAATTATTAATAATCTTATATTTGTTATAGTAACTGAATCTGTGGTTTAAAATCTTCCTATAAAAACGTCTCCAGATCAATCTGGCTTCCCTAGTAAAGTTTTTCAAACATTTTAGGAAAGATAATACTGTTCTTGTACTAAGTATACTAGAGATGAGAAAGAAGAGACAGCTATTCCCAACACATTTAATAGAGCCAAATGGTCATTTTCACAAAGGAGAGAGCACAATAATAACTTGAGAAACAAAAAGTATAGCCCTTTTTATCTTAATAAACAGAGACTTAAGAAATTTTAAAACAATATTTGCAATTGGAATCCAGTGATACATTGAAATAATAACACATGCAGACTAATTTATTCCAGAAATACAAGTTTAGCTTAACACTCAAATATCAATTAGTATACAGAATCAAATAAACAAAGTAGAAAAGAAAATTTATGTAACTATCAAACACTCATGTGATAAAAGTTATTAGGGAACTAACAACAAAAGGAAATCCTTTATCATGATTATAAGTTTCTCAAAAAAAATTGACAGAAAATAACATAATTACATGTAAGTATTTATAAAATATTTATTCAGATTGAGAGTGCAAAAAGTATACTTCAAATTACTAATTCTGTTCTTCAGTTTTATAGTGCATAGCCAGTAAAATAAAGGTAAACATAAAAATAATAAGTATAAGGGTTAAGGAGATTAAAAATCACTTTTAGGCCCTGGCCGGTTGGCTCAGCGGTAGAGCGTCGGCCTAGCGTGCGGAGGACCTGGGTTCTATTCCTGGCCAGGGCACACAGGAGAAGCGCCCATTTGCTTCTCCACCCCTCTGCCGCACCTTCCTCTCTGTCTCTCTCTTCCCCTCCCGCAGCCAAGGCTCCATTGGAGCAAAAATGGCCCGGGCGCTGGGGATGGCTCTGTGGCCTCTGCCTCAGGCACTAGAGTGGCTCTGGTCACAACATGGCGACGCCCAGGATGGGCAGAGCATCGCCCCCTGGTGGGCAGAGTGTCGCCCCATGGTGGGCGTGCCGGGTGGATCCCGGTCGGGCGCATGCGGGAGTCTGTCTGACTGTCTCTCCCTGTTTCCAGCTTCAGAAAAATGCAAAAAAAAAAAAAAAAAAATCACTTTTAATGCAAATGGTACATTTGCCTACATGGAAGTTTTCTGAAAAATCAAAAGACAATTACATATATGATTAATAACTGCTTTTAGTGAGTTTGTGGAATATAAGTCTAATATAATAAATTAATTATATATTTATTCCCAAATATTAAACTTTAGAAAAATAAAAATTGATACCATTAAAATTCTATTTAAAGTATCAGATACTTATAAATGTATCAGAAGATGTACAAGACATAACCTGGAAACTATAGGGCATTATTAAGATAAATTAAATAAACCTAAGTAAATACAGAGTTATATCATGTTACTGGACTAGGAAACTAAATGTTGTAATATTCTATTCTCCAAAAATTGATCTATAGAGTAAATAAAATTTTAGCACAATTTAACTTATATGTTTGTGTGTGTTTAAAATAACACACAGATTGTAGACCATATGGAGGAAGTCAATGGACCAAGTATAATCAAGATAAATTTTAAGAAAAACGAAGTTAGAAGATGTGATTCTGCATATGAAGAATTACAATAAAGCCACATTGAATAAAATATTATGGTTACTGAAAGAACAGAAGGAAAGAGCACAACAGAGCCCTGATACAGGCACATACACTACAGTCATTGACAATACCAGATCTCGTACATGGAGCAACAGGAATGCTCATACATTGGCAGTGGGCATACGAATTTGCATAACTGGGTGATTCCACATAGGATTCTGTTAGAATTCCAATTCTAACAGAAACAGACATTTGTACCAAAAAATAAAAGGCCAAAGGAGTGTTATTCATAATAACCAAAAGCTAGACACAATTTAAATATTGATCAAAAGTTGAGTAAGTTGTATTTATAAATATTATACAGTAATGAGAACAGCTATTGCTTTACACATCACAGATGGATCTCACTAGCATAATTTTTAGCCAAAGGAGCCATACACAAAGAGGCATCAAACATCAAAGTCTAAGGCAGACAAAGTTTAAGGAAGTCAAAATAGTGTAATATTTGTGGAGAAAGGAAGTCAGTGATGAAACAGAAAGCACAAAGGGGACTTTTGATTTGCTGGTGGTCTATCTTTCTATCTGGTTTGAATTAACTGAAGTGTGTTCACTTTGTGAAAATCTGTTAAGCTATACTTTCTGTAATTATACAAGTCAATAAAAATATTACATCAAATACAAAGTCAAGTAGGAAATGAATCAACAAATAGATAATCTTAGGAAACTATGAAGAATGTAATTAATATGATCAAATTCAGTTGAGAATTAAATTTAGATGAACATTAAGAAATAATTATTACATCTTATAATTAAAAGGTGATCGGTGACTTCCTAAGATTTTCTAAGGAATAACGGGGGGGCTGAAACATACTGCATTTACTGGAAAATGGATGGGAGAGATGCCAGTAGCAGGAAATGCCTTTTTTGTTTTTATAATTTTATTTTTTTAAAGGGGTGACATCAATAAATCAGGATACATATATTCAAAGATAATATGTCCAGGTTATCTTGTTCAATTATGTTGCATACCCATCACCCAAAGTCAGATTGTCCCCTGTCATCTTCTATCTAGTTTTCTTTGTGCCCCTCCCCCTTTCCCTCTCCCTCTCCCCCCTCCCCCCGTAACCACCACACTCTTATCAATGTCTCTTAGTCTCACTTTTATGTCCCACCTACGTATGGAATAATGCAGTTCCTGTTTTTTTCTGATTTACTTATTTCACTTCATATAATGTTATCAAGATCCCACCATTTTGCTGTAAATGATCTGATGTCATCATTTCTTATGGCTGAGTAGTATTCCATAGTGTATATGTGCCACATCTTCTTTATCCAGACATCTATTGACGAGCTTTTTGGTTGTTTCCATTTCCTGGCCACTGTGAACAATGCTGCAGTGAACATGGGGCTGCATGTGTCTTTACGTATCAATGTTTCTGAGTTTTGGGGGTATCTAAGGAAATGCCTTTTTAAAGAAACTTTAACACAGTTTTGCAAGGTTTAAAGGATTGTGCTAGAGAGATGCCAGGTGTTTTTCCTAAGTAACTTTTTTAAAACTACTATTTCAATTACAGTTTACATTCAGTATTATTTTGTTTTACTTTTAGGTGTAGAGCAGGTTGGTTATTCTCCCCAATATTTCCAGTACTCACTTGGCACCATACATAATTATTACAATATTATTTACTGTATTTCCTATGATGTATTTTACATCCTCGTAACTATTTTGTAACTATTTTGTAACTATGAATTTGTGCTTCTTAATCCCTTCACGTTTTTCACCCAGGTGCTGAACACCCCTCTCCTTTGTCAACTATCAGTCCGTTCTCTGAATTTATGAACCTGTTTCTAGTTTTTTTGCTGTTGTTGTTCTTTAGATTCCACTATAAATGAAATCATATGCTATATGTATTTGTCTGCCTGCCTTATTTTATTTAACATAAATATATGCTCCCTTCTTTAACTAGTTCCTTTTTTTGCATACTAGTTCCTTTTAAATCATAAAAGAAATAATTTTTTTCTGACTTATCGATAATCACAACTAAATGATATTATTTCTATCTAGTATAAGGTGTGTGAGCTATGGAATAGATTAGCCAGTAAAAAAATAGAAAGGTATTATACACTTTGGCATTTATCTAATAGATGTAATTGATAAAAGTTTTTTGTGACGGTTTTATTATTCTTCCCAAAATTATTTTTATAGTTTCAGGATCAGTTTAATGTATCTACTCACACTATTTCTTCAAGCATACACTTGCACATTTCTATTATGATTCGGGCATAGAAAATCAAAGTTTTCTCAGTAGCTGTAACTACAAAAGATGCTTAATAGACATTTTCCATTGTGAAAAAAAATAAAA
Organism: Saccopteryx bilineata; assembly: GCF_036850765.1. NCBI lineage: Eukaryota > Metazoa > Chordata > Mammalia > Chiroptera > Emballonuridae > Saccopteryx > Saccopteryx bilineata. The sequence continues at coordinate 58,164,646 of NC_089495.1, read as the reverse complement.
TGGACTTCTGCGTCAGAGTGGGTGCTATTGACCATTGCTGTAGCTACAAAAATCAGGTTTATCAAGGATTTTTCTGATAATAAAATCATTATATACTTTAAAGATTATATACTGGTGGCCTCTGTACCAATTCAGCCCATTGATGTCTTTACCACATTCCTTAGTTATTGTTTATGATTTTTTTTGTTATTATTTAAATGCCATAAGGCAGTGCCTAATTTCTGTAGTTTATCAAAATTCTTGGTGCTTTATTATTCCTGCATTCCAGGGTGGAAATACAGTATAGTGAGCTGAGTGGCATGCCCACCTGAGTTTAAATCCCAGTTCCATCATTTACAACATGACCTTGGGAAGTATTTTTACACCTCTGTTGTATTTTTTTTTCATTTTCACAATGAGCAGAGTATAATTTTGTGCCTATTAGGTAAGGTATAAACTCCAAAATTACGGGGCTGAAGAGTGCTTAGAATTGTAGTTAAGTGAAGATATGGGAACCCTAATTTCCTGTTGCTGGGATCATAGAGCTAACACAGCCCAACTAGACAGCAAAGTTGCAGACCTTAATCTAGTTATGACCTCAGCTTCTGCTCCAGTGTGTATATGTCTCAAGGAAACTTTTACAGAGGCACATAAGGGAACATGTTACAGGACACTTATTGGAACACTTGAAACAAAGGGAACAAATGGAACACAAATTGGAACATTTGTTTTGGGTGTCAGAAATAGACAAGCTGGATATTTTTAGCTGCTAGAGTAGATAGGTAAAATGTACCAGGCACTCTCGTGGAGTACTTTGCAAAAGTTATAAATAATAAATTAAATGCATACCAAGCAACATGGGGTGGGGGGTTTAAAGGACTAACATTGACTGAGAAATGTTAGAATGAATTCTAGAGCATAACACTGTTTACATGAAAAAAAGTGTATGTACAAAAATACACATTTTATAAATTCCCAAACAAAAAGGTATTGATTAATCATACTAGAATCTTACCTCAAATCAGGGAGGCAGAAAGGAATGGCAATGAGGATATAACTTATATAGGAGTTAATAAAACACAGAGATCTGATTGGGGGGAGGGGTAGTCTTAGCTCCTACTCTTATACTTGAGCTCCACAATGAAATGATGTGAAATTAAATAGAATATGGATTATACGATACTTTCCTCATGAAAGATGGGGTGAGGATTAAATTAGTTAATATTTATACTTTAAAAATACTCCCTATTTTGTTTGGCACATAAGTACTCAATAATGTTCACTCTTAACTCATACCTGTAACTTGCTTAGTTCCAGAAGGCATTGTGTTTATGAAGACAGGTATAAAAAGGGTGTTGATTTGGAAAAATATTTTAACCCTAAAATTGTTTTTTATCTGTTTTACCATGATGTCAATAGAGTTGATGGTTATATATTTATAACATTCCTATTTCTCTGTGCATCTTTTAACTAGTTTTTTCCTTCTTAGAACTGGAAGAATTTCAGATACTCACATGTAGTCAGATGCATTGCGAGAAGCAGACACATTTGCTTAGTGCGTAAGGGATTTTAGTCAACGGAAGTGAATCAGAGGGTTTTAATTCACAAGTGTTAAAATTTATGTAGGCCTGTCATATCACACAAAGAAAAATGATCAACCGGAAAGGGGCAGTCAGGCATGATATTAAACAGCTGAACATGTCAGAATAATCACTCTCATTATGGAGCCTCATTCAGGACCTCCGTGCTTCAGCTGTTGCTCCTGTGTGGGATTTTTATCCTCCTTGATAAATTGGTCTGTTTTTTTCTAATACAATTATAATAAAGTTTTCTCTGAAATGAAAATTTAAACTGAAAAAGTCTGCGCAATTACAGTTGTTGAAATATTTTATTTAAATATCAGGTACATTTAATTTGCAAAGTAGGTTTTTATATGGGGGAATTCTGTGTTTTACTATTTACAATATAGTGTAATGCATATTGTATGTACTTACTAAGAAATAGAAATTTCTTTCTAATTGCCTGATGTTAAATAAAAATAATTAGATCACTTTAAGGTACATTTCTTATAGAGGCTTGTGAAAGCTGGTGTTTTATTAAACTCAGCAAAATGTTTCAGGAAACGTTCCTTTTCAGGTCATTCAGCAGCCTGACATCAGTGAACTGGCAAATTCACTGAATGATTAATAAAGAACAACTGACTTAACGTCTCCCTTTAGAATTAGTGAGGAAAAGCAAAGAAAAAGTAATAAACTTCTGTTATGTAATCAAAAACATATATTTGAAGTAGTATATGATCAGAAAAGAAATTCATTGTCAGTTTCACCAGATAGTTTTATCAAGATACTTGAAAGTATTTCATTTCAGCAAATTAAGAGGAAATAGACTATATAGAAAATTGCTTCTTAGTGAAGTCTTTTAGTCTGAATACTAAACAGAAGATTTGCAGAGTCATTGATACAGGTGTATATATTCACTTTTGAATTGTATTTATTTATAAAGTATGTTTGCTTCAAAATATTTCCTTGTGACTTGCATTTGTCTATTCTTTGTTGTTTATTTGTACTTCATGAGTCAAAAGTCCTCAATAGTCCAATATCCCTCTAACTCTGGCAGCCAAAAGTTTAGCTGACACAGTGCATTCATGCATTAGTCATTAGCCAAAATATTTTGTAAGTAATAAAAGATTTGATGGATTTAAAAACTGATAGCAATATTTTAAAAAAACAGTGCATCTCTGAAAAATGCACTGATTACTAATGAAATTTTAGATGATAAAATATTGCAATTTGATCATACACAAAATGAATAACTCTGTAGGATGTTATAACAGTTTAAAATGAAATAGTTGAGTAAAAACACTATTTCCCAGTGCTAAATTAACACACTTTCTTTTCATTTTTGTCTTGATTATATTTAAGCTTTAAAAACATTTGTATTTTTCATATGATAAAAGTACTCAGAAGAAATTTGAAACTATCAAAATATCAAGGAAAATATTAAAATAAGCCATAGTTTTAAAACTATTTCATTTATTTTTATTTTTTTATTTTTTATTTTTTTTTACAGAGACACAGAGAGAGTCAGAAAGAGGTATAGACAGGGACAGACAGACAGGAATGGAGAGATGAGAAGCATCAATCTTTAGTTTTTCCTTGCGTATTGCAACACCTTAGTTGTTCATTGATGGCTTTCTCATATGTGCCTTGACCATGAGCCTTCAGCAGACTGAGTAACCCCTTGCTCGAGTCAGTGACCTTGGGTCCAAGCTGGTGAGCTTTTTGCTCAAACCAGATGAGCTCTTGCTCAAGCTGGCGACCTCGGGGCCTCGAACCTGGGTCCTCGGCATCCCAGTCCGACGCTCTGTTCACTGCGCCACCGCCTGGTCAGGCTAAAACTATTTTAATATTTGTTTTTTCACTCTTTTTTCTCCTGTTCACCTAAAAATAACAATCCAAAAATGAGGGTCAGTGAGTGTTTATTTGTGATTGTAGAAAATTGCAATTTGGGAACATAGATTAAGACAGAAACCCAAATAGTGTCCTGATTGCAGAATGAAGGCAAGAATTTTTTATACAGAAAAGAAAAAGGGTGATTCCATGAATAGGAGAAAGGAATTTCTGTGGGTGTTAACAAGCTGAGTTACTCTCTAGCTATACATGGCTGGTCACTGAATCTAAATAATGTCCATAATCATCAGTCAGAGTGGTCAGGATGCCTAATTTTCTGATGGCTTTACTAACAGTTGCTTGCAAGACGATGTTGGTTTGGCCCAGTCCAAGAAGGTTATCTTGTCCAGTTCCATAAGGTGTACAAAGATACGTTGTAGATTTGAGCACCTGTAACCTGTATAATTTTGTTAACCTTTGTCACCTGAATAAAATTTAATCATTGAAACAAAGAAAAAAATGAAAAATTCCAGAGATTTTTTTTTTAATTTTATAGTGACAGTGAGAGACTCAGAGAGAGGGATAGATAGGGACAAAAAGACAGGAACAAAGAGAGATGAGAAGCATCAATCATCAGTTTTTTGTTGCAACTCCTTAGTTGTTCATTGATTGCTTTCTCATATATGCCTTGACCGTGGGGCTGCAGCAGACTGAGTAACCCCTTGCTCAAGCCAGCGACCTTGGGTCCAAGCTGGTGAGCTTTGCTCAAACCAGATGAGCCAGTGCTCAAGCTGATGGCCTTGGGGTCTCAAACCTGGGTCCTTTCACATCCCAGTCTGACGCTCTATCCACTGCGCCACCACCTGGTCAGACAAATTCCAGAGATTTAAAGAGCAAAAAGACATTTAAAGTTGTACCTCTGGAAAGGCTCCTCTGACTCTATTTTGAAATGGCAACATATCAATTTTCATACCCTTTTCTTTCCATATTTTTAAAAATTACTTTAGAAGTATGCTACATAAACTCATTTGTTATTTCCAATTATAGATACATGAACATTTAAAAAAGTATAAATGTTTTTAAATATGTCATTCCCATGACCATATAATATCTTAATGTGTGAGTGTTCTATAATTTAAGCATTAACAATAAATATGTATAATTTTTAATTTTGTAAATATTTTCATGTAGAAAATTTCAGAATGAAAATTTCTGAAACAAATAATACATTTTTTTTAAATTTCTTAATACTATTAACACATTGTTTCACCTAAAGTTTATAAATTTGTAAACCCCCTAGCCATACTGACTACCTTTATCATCACATGCTTGCCAGCAATATTTTTAATTAGTTACTGTTTTTATTTACATTTCTTCAATTTTTATCAAAGTCTGATATTTTGTCAAAATTCCATTAGTTTTAGTGGTTTATTTTCTAAATTTATTTTTATCAGAGCTGTGGACTATATTCTGTTTCTTTAGATCACATGACCAGGTGTGAACTGTGCTCTGAACTTTCATTTGAGTATTAATTTATTCACTCATTGTATAAATATTTACTGAGTACTTTCAATGTACTTAGTGAACAAGCCCCACTTTCCCTGGACAGTATTTGAGAAGGGGCAGAATGGGATGGGGATAGAGTAAACACAAGTAACAGAGGCATGAATAAGATAAATAACAGTTGTGGTAAGCATCATGACAGAAATAAGAAAGACAAATATGTGAGAGGAAGTCATAGGGGTGAGACTACTTTATTTCAGGTGATGAGGGTACACCATGCTAGTTGACAACTGATTTGTGAGAATGCGAATTACAGGAAGACATCAGATTTCCCAAAAGTAGAGATGCAGGTTAGGCAATTGGAAACTGTTCAACCCAGTCTAGTTGGCTGTGGAAGAGAGATTAATTTATTCTGTATGTATTAAGAAGTCATTGCGCCTGACCTGTGGTGGTGCAGTGGATAAAGCATCAACCTGGAACGCTGAGGTTGCCAGTTCAAAACCCTGGGCTTGCCTGGTCAAGGCACATATGAGAGTTAATGCTTCTTGCTCCTTCCTCCCTTCTCTTTCTTTTTCTTTCTCTCTCTGTCTCTCCACTCTAAAATGAATGAATAAATAAATAAATTAATTAATTAACTAGAAAAAAGAAGTCATTGCAGGATGTTGAGAAAAGGAAAGATATTATTTAAGATTGAAAACATCTACCTGGTGACTTTGTGAAGAATGGATAGCATGGGGAAGGCAGGATAATTAATTCAGTAATGTAGGAATCCAGGTGAATTATAGGGATAGATGGCTTGGAATAAAATCGTGTCAGCATAAATGAAGAGGACTTCAAAAATGTATGATGTCTTGAAGAAAGTATCAACAGAACATGTTGACACAAAGAATGCAGGGGATGAAATAAATAGGGCAACTGGCATCTTAAGTATTTTGTTGAGCTATTGTGTGGATGGTCACTATTTACTGAGAATAAGTAGACAGGGAGAGATACATTTGGATCAGGGAGGAGATTAACTGCCCTGTTTTAGTTATGGAATACCTAAATAGAAAGGCAAGCAAAGATGCTAATGAGGTAGTTGGATATTATCTTAATTCAAAGAAGAATTAGAGCCAGATGTTTAAAATAAATATCCAAACAACAATGATTTTTTTTAATTCTCTATCATCATCACCAAGAAGGTGTTGAAGGCCATAAGTCTGGATAGGTCCTCTAATGGAAGCATGCAAGTAGACAATAAGAACTACAATGAAACATGAATACCTTAATTACATTACAATATTTTATCTTATTTTTTCAGCTGACATAAAATATTTTCAAGCTGTGTTGAGATATAATTGACATAACATTGTGGAATATAAGGTGTACAATAGAAAGATTGACATATGTGTGTATATATTACAAAATGATTATTACAGTAATGTTAGTTAACACATCTATCTACTTTGGTGGTGAGAAATTTTAAAATCTACTCTCTTCAAGATCTGGAAACAGCCCAAGTGTCCATCAGTAAATGAGTGAATAAAAAAGCTGTGGTACATTCACACAATGGGATACTACTCAGCTGTAACAAAAAAGAAGGAAATCTTACCTTTTGCGACAGCATGAATGGATGAGAATTTTATACTAAGTGAAATAATTCAGTCAGAGAAATACCACAAATACCATGTTGTCTCACTTATATGTGGAATCCAAGGAACAAAATAATTTAACAGGCCCTGGCCGGCTGGCTCAGCGCTAGAGCATCGGCCTGGCGTGCGGGGGACCCGGGTTCGATTCCCGGCCAGGGCACATAGGAGAAGAGCCCATTTGCATCTCCACCCCCCCTCCTTCCTCTCTGTCTCTCTCTTCCCCTCCCGCAGCCAAGGCTCCATTGGAGCAAAGATGGCCCGGGAGCTGGGGATGGCTCCTTGGCCTCTGCCCCAGGCACTAGAGTGGCTCTGGTCGCGGCAGAGCGACGCCCCAGAGGGGCAGAGCATCGCCCCCTGGTGGGCGTGCCAGGTGGATCCCGATCGGGCGCATGCGGGAGTCTGTCTGACTGTCTCTCCCCGTTTCTAGCTGCAGAAAAATACAAAAAAAAATAATAATAATTTAACAAAAGAAAAGTGAAACATAGATACATAGAATAGACTAACAGCTGTTACAGGAGAAAGGGATTGGGGCCTGGGTAAAAAAAATGAAGGAATTAAGCAAAAATATATGTATGACACACAGACACGGACAACAGTATGGTGAGAGCCAGAGGGGAAGGGGCAGGAGAGAGGTGGGAGAGGGCCAAGGGGGGTAAATGGGGACAGAAGGAGACTACGCTGGGTGATGGGTGCACAATGCAATGTGCAGGTGATGATTCGTTGAGTTGTATACTTCAAAGCTGTATGGTTTTGTTAACTAATATCACCCCACTAAACTAATAAAAATATCTAGTTTCTTAGCAACTTTCACATATGCAATACAGTATTGTTAACTATAGTTACCATATTGTATGTTGCATCCCAAGAAGTTATTTGTCCTATAACTGGAAGGATACACCCTTTGACCACCTTTACTTATATTCTCAACCCCCACACCCTTTCCCTGACAACTACCAATCTGTTCTCTGTTTCTACGCATTTAGTTTTGTTTTTATATTCCACATTCAACTTAAATTGAGGTTTATTTTAAAGCACATGCTGGTAATCTGTCTTCACATATATTAACTGCCTTGAAATTATGTTGCTCCCATTCTGTACACAGAGCTTATTCATAGACATTGTGCTTCATCAACTTCTAATCAAGTCAACAATTTTTGATGATGATTCATTTCTGCAAGTACCATAGGTATAATTTTTCTAGTGCTGGTTAATGTATGATAAGCCTCCCCAAACTCTGTGATGCACTCATATATCTTATCCATTAAGAAATTTAGATATAATTATAGTTCTGTATAGCTCTTGAATGGGAAGGTGGTAAAAATATGTATTAGCTCAAAAACCCTGCATTTACTTTTCTGTTTCCTTGTCATGGGCCTTTGATGCTTATAGAAAGTCCTACAGGCACACATGTAATACGATTGCAGTAGTAGTAGTGTTTATTATCTCATGAACCAGCAGAGCCAGCAGGCTTGCTTTATGTGATTAGAAACATTTTTCATAGGGAATTAGTAAAGATGGTTATGTCAAGCAATAATAATCACAAATCACCTATATAATGCTTTCTATTTCTAGGATATATACCTGCTGTTCCTTAACCTTCACAATAAAGTAGTCAGGTAGGTGGAACACATATTATAGATGAGAAAATTGAAGTTAAACAAGAATAGTGCACATACTGGGTCCCATATTTATTGAAGAGCAGAGCTATGATTGGGAAATAAACTTCCAAAGTTTAGTCTGAATTCTACTCAGAAACACAACACTGTGAAAGAGAAAGCAAAACTCATATATTTAAAAGTGTAGCATGTTTACTAGAAATTATTTGAGAAGAAAAAAATAGTATATATGGTATCTAGGCCTGGTTCTGCCATTTAGATTAGCTATGTGTCACTGAAAAAGACATATTACATCCATAGACTTCAGATTTTTTTATCTGTAAGTTAAGAATAAATGGACTTTAGTCCATTGTTTATTTATTCAACAGGTACTTGATTTTGTGCTAAATACAGTCCTCATTAGCATAAAACTAGAATAGAAGACAGACTGATTAAAATGAAATGCTATGGCCCTGGCAGGTTTGCACAATTGGTTAGGCAGTAGTTTTCAACATTGTTATTCTTGGGGACTGATGAGATAGGAGAATTATTTCAGGGACTGCTAAGGCAGAAATCACCCTGAGAATAAGCAAATTCAACTAAGATTATTGGGTCTTTAATCTTCACACAACATCAGGTTGTTTAACTCTTTCTCAAACTGGCAAAAAAAAGTTTTGACAGACCAGCAGTTTAAAAACACTAGGTTAGAGCATTATCCTGATACAAGATTACAGGTTCAGTCCCTGGTCAGAGCACATAAAAGAATCAACCAATGAATGCATAAATAAAAGGAAGAACAAATAATTTTTTTTCTTTCTCCTTCTTCCTGTCTCTAAAAAAATCAATGAAAAATACATTTAAAATGAAATGTTATCAGCGCATTAAAAGAGACGTGCACTAAGATGATGTAATAATTTGTGTTTGGGACATTTAATCTTGTCTCATTCATTTATTCAGAAATATTATAAACTTTTATTATGTTCCAAGAATTATTCTATAAGCTGAAGATAAAAATGTAATAACTGAAGGATTGGGAAGCTAAGAGTTAGCTCAGTGAACAGAGTGTGTGAGAGACTAGGACAGGATATACCAGGCAGGGAAAGAAGCAAGTGCAAAAGCAAGCTGGCAGAGGTGAGACTGGAATAGGAGGTAGCAGTCTTTTCATAAAGGGGCGGAGATAGAGAGACAGACTCCCACATGCACCCTGGCTGGGATCCACCTGGTGACCTTCATCTGGGGCTAATGCTTTGCCAGTCTGGGTCCATGCTTGCAACGGAGCTATTTTTAGCTTCTGAAGTGCAGGCTCCAAGAAGGCATCCTCAGCACCCAGGGCCAATGTGCTGGAACCAATCCAGCCATGACTGCGGGATGCGGAGAGAGAGAGAGAGAGAGAAGGAGGGGCACTGGTGAAGAAGCAGATGGTCGCTTCTCCTGTGTGCCCTGACTGTAAATTAAACTCAGAACATCCACACATTGGACCAACGCTCTACCACTGAGCCAACCAACCAAGGCCAAAAGGTTGAAAATTCTTATTCTCTTAAATTAATTAATTCCATTTTCAGAGAATGTTACCACAAATATGTCCCAGTGTGCGAGGGAGCTTCAGTACTATTTGAAGTAGCAAAAAGGTTATTAAAACAAATTTTTTTTAAAATATTATACCAGTGGTTATTTAAATAATGAAACACTCATATTATACAGGGATGAAAAATAATATTGCATATATATGTACAGTGAAACATTATAATAAAAATGCTATGTTGTTGTGTGAAAAAAAGCAAGGAGGATCAGGGAAGGTATTGAATATTTATAACAAGCTGAATTACAGTTAGCTGAATATCACCAGGTCACAAAGAATGACTGGAATAAGAAAATGTAGGTAATGAGACAAAGTAAGTAAACAAGAAAATGAGAAAAATATTGAAAAAAATTTGAAATAAACATAAAAATGAGTTTATGACAAGAAAAGTGGTAATGATGTCAGATACCACCCTGCCAGGTATGGCTGGAAAGTGTCCATGAGATTTAGTAATAAGGGAATTGTTTTGATATTTTTCTAATAAACTAGGCTTGTAGAGTTCCTACTCTTCATTCTTTTAATAACTTAAAGAAGAGGTGAGCTGCTGTTCAGGATTACCTTTAATTACAAACATATCCATCACTACCACCATGTGATATAAGTATAAAATTAAGTTCGACTGAGGAAAATTTTCAAGCATAGAGCACATGATTTCCTGGGCTCTCATCCCATAGCAAGTTGTCCTTAGGTTAATACAGCAAAGAGAATCACAGAAAGGATCCAAGACAGGAAAAGTATGGCAATCAATGTCCAGTAACTATGTAACAAAAGGGTTTCCTGGTCAATGAAATATTTTTGAAAGTAGAGGCTGAACTTCCTGGACTGGTGTCAGCTGTTTTGTTTGTTTGTTGCTGTTGTTTGTTTTTCCATTGAGCTAACTCAGACTTGCTGAGTAAGCTTCTTGCTAACTGCCCAGAATAAGAAGGAAATACATTCCAAATTATCCAGAATTGCTTTTTGGATAATCCTTTCTGGCTCCACCCCTAACTTCAGAATTTCATTAAATACCATCTCTCAAAAGACTCAATGTGATGTCAGATTGCAGCATTTTTCTAAGATGGAGTCTGGGAGTTGAATATTGATAAGACCATCTGTAGCTCAGTCAGACAGGGAAATGGCATTTTCAACTTTCAGGTGAGGTTTATTGCTACCTTCCAATCAAAGGCATTATGGATGCTCCACGGGGCTATAATAAGAAGACAGGGAATTATGCCTTAATTCCCTACCCACATCCTGGAGTTGAATATATTCATACCCAATCAATGTTTATTATCTCTGTTTGAGAACAGCCAGATTCTCTACTCTTCGTCAGAGTTGTAGATTTCAATTAGGATTTAGTAAGTCATCACTTTGTCTTCATAAGCAGTCTCTGTGGGTGGGGGAAGATGGACAAAGAAGCACCCACATAAAAACAAGTATATAAGTTCATATTTATAGAGTTGTCCTCCATCTTAGTAAGATGTTAGTCAAAAGAACTTCTCTTGGGTCGATTCTAGATTCTTTTTGGTGGTAGTACCATGGTGATGTTGAACTTTGGCCCAAAAGCCAAAGTAGAGAGATGATGGTTGCACTTGCTCAATTTGTTTTTTATTCCAAATATATACACTGCTTACAAAAATTAGGGGATCAGGGAATGTGCAGATACTCCAGTACTTCCAGCCATTTGTATAGTGCATTTTCACTAATGAAATAAAAGTTGGTTTTGCATCTCATTTGCATAATCAAACAAACTTTTTTGACTTGTTTGCTTTTCTGATGTTCTTGTTTAATAAAAAAATCAAATGCTTCTTTTTTTTAATCACTTCATTTCATTTTGAAATATCCCCTAATATTTGTGAGCAGAATAGTTAGATTTTGCTAATCTGCATGTATATGGATAACTAAAATTTGAGTTTGTTACTAAATTGTTGTATCTGTTTCTATAATCATGGTTTAAAAATAAAAGAACATGCTGTGGAGAAGAACAAGTCTGATACAGTGCTACAGCCATCCTCTATGATGTTCATTTGCTGACAGCCAATGTTACTGGGTTGAACTTCAGGTGACCTTAGAGCACACAGTGCTAAGGACCAATCAAGGCTGCAGCACACCCATATGGTGTGTAAGAGCACACCCATATGGTTAATCCCCATGTGTAGTATAAAAATGAAAGTGATTATTCATTACATTTGTTTTTATATCTTAGTTTTAGTTCATTGTTGGGCGAATAAGTTGTAAAATTTGTGTTATTGGTTTTGCTCACTTTGATTTTTAAAGATGGCACTGTCCACGAGAATGGCCGTTGCCTAGGTGATAATATTAGTATAACCAAGGGGCTTGCTTGGTTATACTAATAGGTGCTGGGGCAGGGATTGTCCTGTTAAAGTTTTAAAAGGAGGAGCTAGGAGGCCATTTTGGGGAGGAGGAGGAGACCCATTGTTCCAGGGGAGAGAGGCCACGTGATTAGAGGGGAGGAGTTAGCCAAAACAGAGGCATGCAGAGGGAACTGAGTGAGGCTGGTGGGGCCTTTGATTCTAGAGAAAACCAAAAAGATTCTCTTGGCTGTGGAACAGGAGAAAGTGTGAGTGGGATTTGGTGCCCTGTGTGTTTGTTTTTACTCATTGGCCAGTAGGAATCTAGAATAAAGGAAAATGGCCCACCATTTCTTGGCTTTGTTGCTTCATTACAATCTGCCTGAATTAAAATGCAAACCTGCAAAAGCCACGTGGCTATGATGGCGGCCAAGGCTACTGGCCCTACACTCATCTTGTGGTATGTTGTCATATCTTGCTGTGGTTTGAGTTGCATTTTCCTGCAACTCAAATTAATATGTACATCAATCATTTGGATATCCTCTTTTATAAAGTTCTCGTTTAAAGTTTAATTTTTTCCATTAAAAAGTGGATAAATTATTTTAAAATATCCATTTTCTATTTATTTTTGCATTATTGATTTCAAGTTTAACTACTTCGCAGAGACCATATTCCTTATGATGTTAATAATTTGAATGTTTAAGACTTGTATAGTCCAGGGTAAGTGTTCAAATGTGCTATTATAAAATGTATATTATGCACTCATCTGCACAGTTCTAATATGGAGAATTAAGCCAAGCTGACAAATTGTACATCTTATAAATTGTATCTATCATTACTGATTATTTGGTCTGCTTTTCTTACTTAAGAAAGTACATTAATATCTGCAACTATGATTATGTATTTGCCCATTTTTCTAGTTAATGTTGTCTACTTTGCTTTTTATGTTTTGAAGTTTTATTATTTAATATATTAGAATTTTTTTGCATTGAATTATCCCTTTTATCATAAAAAAGAACACAAATTATCTCTTGCAATATTCCTTCCTTATAGTCTGTTTTCACTGGTATTGACATAGCAAATTTCTTTTGATTAATGTTTGTGTAGTATATCTTTTTTTTTCACTTTCATGCTTTTTGTGTTTTTATATGTGATATTTGTCTAATATAACAAAAATACTATTTAATCATTATGATAATATTTGTATTTTGATTTAAATATTTAGTTTATTTGTATTTAAAGAAATTGCTGTTATGTATGGATTTAATTCTGTAATCTTACCATTTGTTTACTATTAGTTCAGTCTCTCATCCTTTGTTCATTATTTCTTGACTTCCATTGAATTAATTGAGTAGTTTTAGAATCAATTTTGTTCTCAGTTGGCTTTTTAGATATATATTTTTATTATTTTTATAGTTATACTTGATATCAACATATATTCTTGATTTATTATAATTTATTTTAAAATAACACTTTTACAGTTTCCCAAACAAGTCAAGAAACTTTCTATTGTTTTACTTTATTTCCCTGTCCCTCCTTCCCATTGTGCTATATTTTATCATATATTTTATTTCTACATATATTTTAAACCTTACAGGGGGAGCACAGCTTATTGATAACTATGAAAAAGCACACCATATTCCTCCTTAAAGATAAATAAATTAGTAAAGTTGAATTTTAAGAATTCTTAGGTGGCCCTGGCCGGTTGGCTCAGTGGTAGAGCATCGGCCTGGCGTGCAGAAGTCCTGGGTTCGATTCCCGGCCAGGGCACACAGGAGAGGCGCCCATCTGCTTCTCCACCCCTCCCCCTCTCCTTCCTTTCTGTCTCTCTCTTCCCCTCCCGCAGCTAAGGCTCTATTGGAGCAAAGTTGGCCCGGGCACTGGGGATGGCTCCTTGGCCTCTGCCCCAGGCGCTAGAGTGGCTCTGGTCACGACAGAGTGACGCCCTGGATGGGCAGAGCATCGCCCCCTGGTGGGTGTGCCAGGTGGATCCGGTCGGGTGCATGCGGGAGTCTGTCTGACTGCCTCCCCGTTTCCAGCTTCAGAAAAATCAAAAAAAAAAAAAAAAGAATTCTTAGGAGATAAGACAAAAAGATAAAGAATCACATAACATCAGTTTTCATTGTAGTCATAGACATACAGGACTCTGATTCTGACACTCCTCACAACTCTAAAGCTGGAATGTATTACCCTTTATAGTGAATACCTTTATAAATCTATTATAATTTATTCTTTGCTAAAAAAATAATTTACTTCCACTTTACCTTTAAACACCTTAGGGAAGCACAACTATAACTGTTCCTCTAGATGCATTGCACTTGTCTGCTTTTCCATTTTGTTTTTGCTATTTCCACTTCTAACCCTTACATTTTCATCTATTTGAACTATCTGTTTACTTCAAGTCCAAAATTATGTTTGGCTCCATCCAGTTTAGCTGTACCTGACTCCTTTTTCTCCTGATATCTCTCTTGTCTGAAGTATAAGAGTAACTATCTTACAATTTTTTTCAAACATTGTTTTGTTGAATAGCTATTTGTGCACATGTATAATCTTCCTTACTAGACCTTAGTTCCTTGAGGTGAGATCCGAAATATGGTTTCTTTTTATATGTATTTTCAATACCATTTATCGCAATGCATTTCATAGAGTGAAAACACAGTAAAGAAGAATCTATTATAACAGCAATATTGCCTGCATAATATATATTAGTAAAAAACATGGGGTTGGCCTGACCTGTGGTGGCGCAGTGGGATAAAGCGTCGACCTGGAACACTGAGGTCGCCGGTTCGAAACCTTGGGCTTGCCCGGTCAAGGCACATATGGGAGTTGAAGCTTCCTGCTCCTCCCCCTTCCCTCTCTCTCTGTCTCTCTCTCTCACTCCTCTCTCTCTAAAAAGTCAATAAATAAAATATTAAAAAACAAACAAACAAACAAACAAAAACATGGGGTTGTGTTGGGCAGATAAAATGTATTATGCTCACTTTGTTAAAGTGGCGCTGCCCACGTGGAGGCCGTTGCCCAGGTGATAATGTGTGTCTCTGTGGGCAGGCAGAATTCTTGTAGCCTGGGGCTTGGTTTTTGGAATAAGCCTTTCCAACCCATTTTGATGTGGGGCAGTAAAATCCAATCATGCCTCAGAGAAGTGACTTTGTATTAGAGACTTCCCTATTTTGTATATTGGATTAAAGGTTTGGATTTCTACAATATAAAATAGGGGCAGGCCCTGGCTGGTTGGCCCAGCGGTGGAGCATTGGCCTGGCGTGTGGGGGACCCGGGTTCTATTCCCGGCCGGGGCACATAGGAGAAGCGCCCATTTGCTTCTCCACCACCCCCCTCCTTCCTCTCTGTCTCTCTCTTCCCCTCCTGCAGCCAAGGCTCCATTGGAGCAAGGGTGGCCCGGGCGCTGGGGATGGCTCCTTGGCCTCTGCCCCAGGCGCTAGAGTGGCTCTGGTCGCAGCAGAGCAACGCCCCGGAGGGGCAGAGCATCGCCCCCTGGTGGGCAGAGCATCGCCCCTGGTGGGCATGTCAGGTGGATCCCGGTCAGGCACATGGAATGCGGGAGTCTGTCTGACTGTCTCTCCTTGTTTCCAGCTTCAGAAAAATACAAAAAAAAAAAAAAGTTAAAAAAAAAATAGGGGCAGAACAGGAGCTTGCTCTCTTGGTTCCTGGGATGATTAGCATGAGAGAGCAGAGAGATCACAGCAGAGAGCAGAGAAAGGCCACTTGGAGTAGGCCAGGAGAAGCAGCCAAGATGGCAGAGTGTTGAGTGAGAAGCCAGTTTATACAGAGTTTGTGTAGAGAGAAGGAAGGAGATGAGGAACAGAGGTGAATAAGTCTGGTGAGCTAGAAACCTTTGATTCTAGAAAACTCAGATAAGTCAGTAGCTTTGTGAGCACTGAATGTGAGTGGGTTTTGGAGCCCAGTGTGTGTTTTTACTTGCTCACCGGGTGGAAGCTAGAATTAAAGATGACAGCCCATCAGTTCTTGGCTCCGTTGTTTCTTTACCAACTGTCCGAATCCAATGCGAACCTGCATGTGAATGGCCACGATGGTGGCTCCTGGCCTTACAGGTTGCTACAGCATTTTTATTTTTTTATTTATAGAGAGAGGAAGGAAGTTGAGGGAGGGAGAGGGATAGAGACAGAAGGAGAGACAGAGAGAGGAACTGATTTGTTGTTCTACTTATTTATGCCTTCATTGGTTGATTCTTGTATGTGACCTTGTAGAGAATCACCTGTCTGATATTGGACCCTCTATAACTTGGATTGGGGAACTTTTTAGTTAAAAAGCTCTTAGTGGGAATGGTGATGTGAATGTAATCCCCTGCTGCAAACACAAGGAAATAGGTCTCATGAATGCAAACACCAAGAAGCTGTGTGAGTGAATGACCTTTGTGTAAACACAAAAGAATGCATGTGAATGGGTTTTAGGAAAGTAGCCTAGAGCAGGAGTCAGGAACCTATGGCTCATGAGCCAGACCTGGTTCTTTTGATGGCTGCATCTGGCTCGCAGACAAATCTTTAATAAAAAAAAGAAATAATGTTAAAAATATAAAGCATTCTTCTGTATTACAATCCATTCATTTCCTACCGTTCATGTTCATGATTGTGAGTGGCTGGAGCCAATCACAGCTGTCCTCCGAGACAACATCAAATTTTTATTGGATAATGCATAAGGTACATGGGTCATTGTATGGCTCTCATGGAATTACATTTTAAAATATGTGGCGTTCATGGCTCTCTCAGCCAAAAAGTTTCCCGACCCCTGGCCTAGAGGTTTATAGACTGCTTCTCCCTTTGTGCTTGTTAATTTATAAAAGAAAAAGAATGTACTGACCAAAACTAGCCCTTTTTCCATATCAATAATAAGTACATTAGTCATTCTTTCCCTTTATCAGATGATCTTTCTCCCCTGTAATTCTGTTACCTTTGTTCTGCTTCTGACCAATAAAACTCTGGGAGAAGGAGATTTGAGAGCTTTGTCTCTCTTGACTGCCTCTCCCTAGACAACAGTTTATGTCTTGAGCAGTTTTTCCAGGTGACACCAGTAGTTCCCAAAAGGCTGGAGGACTTCATGACCTGACCAGGGATCCAACCTGCAATCTTGGAGTAGTAGGACAAAACTGTAACAACTGAGTTAGCCAGCCAGTTGGCTATAGCATTTTAAACTGTTAAGCAAATAAATTTGTAGAATTTGTGTTATTTGGTTTTGCTCACTTTTAATTAAAAATGGCGCTGCCCACATGGGGTGGCTGGTTACCTTCATGCATGGCAAGGGGCTTGGTTATGCTAATGTGTGCTGGGGGAATGTAAAGCCAGTAGCCAGGCCCACCATCACAGCAGCCTGGCCCATGCAGGTTCGCATTGGATTCGGACAGTTGGTAAAGAAACAACGAAGCCAAAAACTGATGGGCCTTCATCTTTAATTCTAGCTTGCACCTGGCGGGCAAGTAAAAAACACACACTGGGCTCCAAAACCCACTCACATTCAGTGCTCACAAAGGTACTGATTTATCCGAGTTTCCTAGAATCAAATCTTTCTAGCTCACCAGATTTATTCACCCCTGTTCCCCATCTCCTTCCTTCTCCCTGCACAAACTCTGCCCAAACTGGCTTCTCTCTCAGCACTCTGCTATTTTGGCTGCTTCTCCTGGCCATATGGCCTCTTTCTGCTCTCTCCTCTAATGATAATCTCAGGAACCAAGAGAGCAAGCTCTCGTTCTGCCCCCATTTTATAGTGTAGATCAGGGGTCCCCAAACTACGACCCACGGGCCGCATGCGGCTCCCTGAGGCCATTTATCCGGCCCCCGCTGCACTTCTGGAAGGGGTACCTCTTTCATTGGTGGTCAGTGAGAGGAGCATAGTTCTCACTGAAATACTGGTCAGTTTGTTGATTTAAATTTATTTGTTCTTTATTTTAAATATTGTATTTATTCCTGTTTTGTTTTTTTACTTTAAAATAAGATATGTGCAGTGTGCATAGGGATTTGTTCATAGTTTTTTTTATAGTCTGGCCCTCCAATGGTCTGAGGGACAGTGAACTAGCCCTCTGTTTAAAAAGTTTGGGGACCCCTGCTGTAGATTCAAAACCTTTAATCCAATATACAAAATGGGGAAGTCTCTCATACAAAGGCACATATCTGAGTCATGATGGGATTTTACCACCTCACATCAAAAAGGGTAGGAAAGACTTAATCCCAAAACTAAGCCCCAGGCTACAAGGATTCTGCCTACCCACAGCCCACCCCAACACACATTAATATCACCTGGGTGACGGCCTCCATGTGGGCAGTGCTATTTTTAACAAAGTGAGAATAATATATTTTATCTGCCCAATAGGGAGGGATTGTCCTGCTGAAAGATTTTAAAAGGAGGAGCTAGGAGGCCATTTTGAGGAGAAAGAGACCATGTTTTTGTAAGAGAGAAGACCATGTGGTGGCAGAGGAGGCAGGCAGACAAGATGGAGGCCTGCAGAGAGAAGGAGATGGGGAACAAAGGTGAATAAGGCTGGTGGGGCTTTTGGTTCTAGGAAAACCAGAATGATTCTCCTGGTTGTGGAAACAGAGGAACATGTGAGTGGGTTTTGGTGCCCCGTGTTTGCTTTTTACTCGTTGGCCAGTGCGAGTCTAGAATAGAAGGTAATGGGCCACCAGTTCTTGGCTCTGTTGTTTCATTACCATCTGTCTGAATCAAATGGGAACCTGCAAAAGCTGGGCAGCTGTGATGGTGGCCGAGGCTACTGGCTTTACATTAACCAGAGCTAATTTTCAAGACTTGGCTTTGTCAATGAATTCTCATGTAGATAGATACAAATGACTATCGCTAAATGTTTCAGTAGACAATAAGGATTGTGTGCTAGGGCCAATATATCAGATATTAATTACCACTTGGTAAATAAATTAGATAACATAAAAGTTACACAAAAAATTATACTGCCTTAAGAATATATATTAGCTGGGAAGGCATAAATGAACTGATAATCAGGTGGGAAGGCATTATACCAAAGGAATGAGTTTCTTTAAACTACTTACATAGCTAACATAATTTTAACAAGATATCTACCCCTGCCTGCCCCTCCCCCCAGTTAATAAAAATTGACTGAAAAAAATCCTGCTAGGGTGATTGCTGCAATTTTGCACCCATGAAGGCTCAGCGGGCAGCTCACAAAGGCTTCTTACCTGCCTCTCCCACTATTTACGAACATAATTAAAATGAAAATGAATACACTGCTTGACTGCTACTGTAACCAGGACTGTGAAAAGGCATGGCTTTAACTTGTGAGGGTGACCTCTATGAATTTCACCACCACTAAAAAGCTCAGGCAGGTTGAACAACATTCTCATTTCTTCGAGAAACATTTAAAAGTGTTACATGGGCTCCTTTTCAAAATATTTTCTGAAGTGTTTTTTTTAAATTTACATTTACTTTGTTTTAACTATAATTTCTGTTTAATTTATTTTTATGACAAATGGAGATGAATAAAGGGAGATTGAGTATAATTTCCCAGAAATTATTGACTGAAATTAAGGAAGTATAGGTCCATTCTTTTGTTTAGTCATGATATTAAGTGACAGGTAGAAATCACCCACTTTCTTGCTTTTCTTCACAGTATCATAACTAGGTCAAAAAAGCCTTTAGGTACATGTTTTCAATCCCACTATTATGCTAGCAATTTTTTTTTTATTAAGGTAGGGGGTGGCAGGGAGGCAGAGAGATGGACTCCCGTATGTACCCAGATTGGGATCCACCTGGCAAGCCTTATATGGGGTGATGCTGTGCCTATTTGAGGCATTGCTCTATTGCTCAGCAACTTAGCTATTCTAGTGCCTGGGGCAAGGCCATGGAGCCATGCTCAGCACCTGGGGCCAACTTGTTTGAACTACTAGAGCCATGGCTGGAGGAGGTAGAGTGAGAGAGAGAAAGAGAGAGAGAAGGGGGAGGGTGGAGAAGCAGGCAGTCACTTCTCCTGTGTGTCCTGACCAGAAGTGGAACCTAGGACTTCCATATGCTGGGCTTAGGCTCCTCTACCACTGAGCCAACTGGCCAGGGCTGTTATGCTAGCATTAGAAAGAAGCAGAACCTTTCCAAGCCACCCAAGATCACTTTTTTCCTTCTAGAATAAATCTTTCAGAGTCTTCAGTTTTTCGAACTTATCTGGTTAAACTCTTGCTTGGAATGTTAAGAATGTCCTGTGTATGAGAAATCCAGAAAGTCAAGGAGACACAGGAAAAAACAACAACTCAGAATTCTTGATATTACTCTATCAGCAATCTATTGGATATGAATTGGGCTTTTTCCAAAGATTCCTGCATATAGACTCAGAAAGCTTCTCAGCCTCAAATCTTTGTTTTAACATTTTGGAAAGGCAGTCAGACACTTACCTGATACTTATTGGCTGAACGAGATTCTCAATAGCCAGGTTATGTGGTATTTCAAACAAAAACTGAATAGAAGCACCAAATTGGAAGGAGAATGCTGAGATAGGCAGGTTTGTTGGTAGCAGAGCAACTATCTGATGTTTTGACATCAAGAAAGACAATACAAAACTTCTGTATTCCAGTCAAGCAAAATTACTGATGGTCATATTTTCTATTTGAGTTACAGAAAATAATTTAAGACATGTTCAGAATGCCAGGGAAATAAAAATCTTGGACCCATAAACTATATCTCATTTTAAAGACACATTTTCACTAAAGATTTAATTTAAACTTTGTTCATCTGGAATATCTATTTATCTGGAATACTCTGTTGATGCTAAAATGATGGTTTCCATCCTTGCTTGATTAGCACTTGGTCAAAGTCTCAATTCTGGAGTTCTTTACAGTATTTGAAGTATTCTCACATGCCATATCTCATTTGAGATCTGCAGTAATCCTAGGAGGTAGACAAAGCAAGTAATACAATGTTCATTGTATAAATAGGACATTTGAAGTTCAGATGAGTCAGAGACTTTCTTCATGTCACAAAACAGTAAGAAGAAAACAAAAGATGATGAGTCACACCTCCTATGAAATACTCATTCTTCTATTCAGGACTGGCTCATTATCTCTGCATGCGAACCTGTTACATTGAAGTCACAAAGGCCATAACTGCCTGACCAGGCAGTGGCACAGGGGATAGAGCGTAACCTTGAGGTCACCAGCTTGAGTGTGGGTTCATCTGGTTTGAGCAAGGCTCACCAGTTTGAGCCCAACATTGCTGGCTTGAGCAAGGGGTCACTCAGTCTGCTGTAGCCCCCAGGTTAGTGAACATATGAGAAATCAATTAATGAACAACTAAGGTGCCAAAATGAAGAATTGATGCTTCTCATATCTCTCCCTTCCTGTCTGTCCCTATCTGTCCCTCTTTCTGTCTCTCTCTGTCTTTGTCACACACACACACACACACACACACACACACACACACACACACAAAGGGCCATAACCTTTTCTATCCAGTTTTAGAAAATAGTTATTCAGTAGGTTCTTTCAGCATTATCATGTATAAATACGTTAGGATATATTAAAGAAACACTATATAAACTAATTCATGTATAATCTCTGTATTTTGTAGACTTCTGTTTCCACATCTCATGTTTGATTCTCTCTACTCTAACTATATAAGATGAATGTGATTGCTTTTATGCTGTAACCGAAAGATGAAATTGAGTTGATGCTACCTGAACAAGGACAGTATCAATTTTTCTATAACAATATTCTTATATAACTGAATGGTGATTTTAAACTGTATACTCACAAGCTGAAACATTGATATGTGTTTTTAATGAATAGCAAAGTTATGGCTTTAGCAGAAATTCTTGCATTAAAAGATGATTTACAAATTTATATGATTTTGAGTGCCTGTTATATGCTAGTTACTATGACTAGAATGTAAACTATAAAAGGCATATCATCTGTTTTCTTGGAGCCTTAAAGCATATTATCCTAGTTCTATAAGCAAATATTTGTTAACTTAAATATAAAAGGCCTGTTATGTTGAAAAGGAACAAGCATTTATTTGAGATTAACAGGATAGCTGTTTTAGAAGTACTGATTCAGGCCAAACCCCAAATAGAGTTCTGATTAGGTGACAAAGGCAATGAGTGTTTATGAGAAATGGAAGGGGAATAATTACACCAATAGAAGGAAGGCATTTCTATTGGTAAAGACATCATAATATACGGACACTAATGCTAACCAATGCCTTTGATTTTCAGTCTGGTAGTCATCGGTCCTGTTTCCATAATATCTGCTTTCTTCCTATCTTTGCAGTTCTTTCAGGCACAAGGTTGCCCAGTACAAAGGTTATTTTGCCTTGTTTTGACATTCTGAAAGTTTGAGACATAAGATGAATAAGGCAGCTCATCTGCAATTGAGAGCTCCAGCTTCAGTTGAAAGTGGCTCAATTTATTATTTCTTACATGTTACCAACATGCATTAATATAAAGAAGCATACAATATCACTCTGGAATAATATCAACAATTTTATTATCATCAATATATAGTCATTACTGTAAATCCTATATAATTATAAATGGTATAATTTATTAATATAAAACTAGTATTAACATTATTTAATACATAATTACATTGACGTAATTTGATAGCACATGTATTGAACTGGGTTGACAATGGATGGCAAAGAAAATGTAAAGAGAAGTAAGAGAAAAAATCACTTCACTTCTTTTGTGTATTTTGTATAACACATAAACTTAGAACCTATGAAATTCATATATGTATGACTGTAGTTGTTTAAAAATACATTCAATGAAAAAGCACCTCTTTTCTCAAAGGGATGTGAAGATAATATCAGAGTTTTCCTTTGTGATGTGACTGCATAAATAATACTTTACTGCTGTGATTTGGGTGGTTCAGATGGAAGGAAATAAACTTATTTATTCAAAACTATGTACATAACAACCATTATACTACTAGGGCTACAAGATAAACTCTAGTTGGTTGCAGAAATATTCAAAATTCTAAAACTTGAGTAAAATGAGCAAATTGTCAAGAGAGACAGGCCTGTGTCTTTAAAGTGCCAGAGATGTGGATTTGGAACCAAACTCTAAGATTTCCAGGCCATGAGACAAGTAAGCAATGTAATTTTATCTCCTAAACTTCAGTTTTCTCATAGGTGAAATGAGTGTCTGTGAGAATCAGGATTAGGAAGCAATGTATCTAAAGAATGCAGTGCACATAGGAATTACATAATAAATGGCAACAAAATGACAAAAGAATATGAAGTAGATGGATTTTAATTTTTTTTCCTTTAATATTTTTGTTATTTACTGGTATTTTTTGTAATTTACTTTTAATATGTGTAATACCTTTTTACATATGTTCCTGTAATTTAATACTGCGGTTGAGAAAACAATCGTTATCTAATGGCTTCTATGTACAAAGCATTGTGCCGTGTGCCTTGGGTCAGGCAGGAATGAAGGGATATATACATCTCTCCCCACAGGCACAGCGCTGTCACAAGGAGGCATTGTCCTTGACCTGTCAACCACTCAGATGTTTCCATGAAGGGCCAAAGGTTCAACAAAATAAAAAGTTAGAAATATATGTCTATTGCAAATGAATGTATGATTTAAATTTCAAATTTCCCACTTCCTGAGTTGTACTCATGAACTCATAAGATCTTTCCAGTGTACCTTATTTAATTAGTCATTCTCCCAACAGCAGTATAGTGTTTTCTTTCACTATAGAGATGGTCATTAGCAATAGCGGGAAAGATTATGGTTTTGTGCGGAGGAGGATTTAATGGTGGGTGGACTGGACCCGTGCCCTGGGTCTTGACTTTTGAACAGCCCCACGAAACCCTAACTGTACACTTTTTTTTTAATGACACCAAGTTTGGTTTCATATGTGCAATTTTAACATTAATAATACATAATATTTTTTTATTTATTTAAAAATATGGTTAACATGTATTTTTATTTTCCCCATCTCTCTCTTTTTTTATAAGGGGCCCAATATTTTCTTCTGCACCTGGGGACTCAACCAACCTTAATCTGCCTCTGGTTTTTTAAATAAAAATTTCACAAAACCTAAGTAGTGTTTAGAATCCACAGTAAAAGCAATAGAAGCAGCCCAAAACATTAGTCAACAACAATGCAGCCTAACTGGGCACACTTGTGATGATCATAAACAATAGCATTAGTTGGCTATTTGACTCATAACATTTTGTTTATAAATCTCATGTACCAAATTTCATAGACTTCCTGGTAATTGCATTTTGGCAGTTTCCTCATCTCTAAGGTAAAGGTGCTAAACAATTTTAAAAAAAATTTAATTTTACTTAGAAAATTAACAGAGTGACATTGATCAGTAAGAGTACATAGGTTTCAGATGAACATTTCTATAACATTTGAACTGTTAATTATGTAGCATACCCATCACCCAAAGTCAAATCATTTTCCATCACCTTATATTTGTCCCTCTTTAGACCCACCTCCCCACTTCCACCCCCTCCCCATTCATTCAAGTCCCCTTCCTTCTCCTCCAAGTTTCCTTCCCCCCGGTAACCACTTCACTTTTATCTATGTCCATAAGTCTCAGTTGTATATCCCACTTAAGAGTGAAATCAAATAGTTCTTAGCTTTCTCTAATTTACTTAATTCACTCAGTATAATGTTCTCAAGGTCCATCCATGTCCTAATTGTCACTGTGTTATCGTTTCTTATGGCTGAGTAGTATTACATTGTGTGTATGTGTGTGTGTGTGTGTATGTATATATATATATTATATATGTGTGTGCATATATATAAGTGTGTATATATAAGTGTGTGTATATATATATACATATATATATATATATATATATACACACACACACACATATATATATACCACTTCTTCACTTCTTCTTTACCCAATCCTCTATCAAGGGACACTTAGGTTGTTTCCATGTCTTAGCCATTGTGAATAATACTGCAATGACAAGGGGGTGCATGTGTCTTTATGTACCAATGTTTTCGGGTTTTGGGGGTAGATACACAGTAGAAGGATTGCTGGGTCATATGGTAGTTTTATTCTTAATTTTTTGAGGAGCCACCATACTTTCTTCCATAATAGTTGTACTAATTTGCATTCCCACCAGCAGTGAATGAGGTTTCCTTTTCCTCCACAGCCTCTGCAACACTTGTTATTACCTTTCTTGTTGATAATAGTCAATCTAACAGGCATGACATGGTATCTCATGTAGTTTTGATTTGAATTTCTTGAACAGCTAGTGAACATGAGCATCTTTTTATATATCTGTTGGGCATTTGTATGTCCACCTGGGAGAAATCTCTGTTCAGGTCCTCTCCCCATTTTTTAATTGAATTGTTTGCTTGTTTGTTGCTGAACTTTGTGAATTCTTTATATAATTTGGATATTAACCTCTTATCGGAGCTATTATTTGCAAATATCATCTTGCATTAACTGGGTTGCTTATTTGTTTTGTTGTCAGTTACCTTTGCTGTGCAGAAGCTTTTTAGTTTGATATACAATGGTACCTTGAGATACTAGCATAGCAACATATGAATTTTTTTAAGATATGAGCTACAACTTGGTCCATATTTTTGTTTGAGATCTAAGCAAAATGCTAAGATACGAGTCATAATTCAGGAAGCTGCCACTAGTTGGTGCGTTGGTGCATGGGTCCAGTATCAGCAGCACAACACCAGCATCTCATTCTTTCTCACTTGTTACCCACAGAATCAAGTCGAATCTCGTGTGCATCACTCATTCCTGCATCATTTTTTCATTTTTTACTGACATTTTTTTATGCTATCATGTGGCCTACGAAAGTGAGTGTAAAGGACAGTGGTGAGAAGAAGAAGAGAATGATGTCAATAGAAGTAAAACAAGAAATAATAGAAAAACATGAGCGTGGTGTATGAGTGATTGAACTGGCAAGGCTGTATGACTGCAACACATCTACAATTTGTACCATCCTTAAACAAAAGGATGCCATCAAAAGTGTAAATCCAGCAAAAGAAACCACAATTCTGTCCCAGTTAAGGACAAATATCCATGAAGAAATGGAGAAGCTTCTGCTGGCATAGGTGAAAGAGAAAGAGCTGGCAGGACATGCACTGACAGAGATTGTAATATGCGAAAAGGCACATATTATTTATGGCGACTTGAAGAAGAAAGAACCATCAACCTCAAAAGAGGCAGCAGAAGATACATTTAAGGCAAGTCGTGGCTGGTTTGAAAATTTCAAGAAGAGATCTGGCATCAACTCGGTGGTGAGGCATGGTGAAGCTGCAAGTGCTGATGTTAAGGCAGCTCAGGAGTACATCACACGTTTTGCTGTGTTTATCGCAAAGGAAGGGTACATCCCCCAACAAGTGTTCAACTGTGACAAAACAGGTTTGTTTTTATGCCCTGGAGGACTTTCATCACTGCAGAAGAGAAGAAGCTGCCAGACCATAAACCTATGAAGGACCATCTGACCCTTGCATTGTGTGCAAATGCTAGCGGTGACTGTAAAGTAAAGCCACTGCTAGTGTAGCATTCTGAAAATCCTCAAGCCTTTAAGACTCACAAGATTCTTAAAGAAAAACTGCAGGTTATGTGGCGTGCCAGTGCTAGGGCATGGGTTACACAGCAGTTTCTTATTGAATGGGTAAATCTCGTCTTTGGTCCCGCAGTAAAGAAATATCTTCAAGAAAATAAACTCCTGAAAAAAGCATTACTAATCCTTGAAAATACTTCAGCCCACCCACGTGGTCTTGAAGATGACATTCTCAGTAAGTTCAAATTTGTGAAAGTACTCTACCTCCCACCCAACTCAACTTCCATCTTGCAACCTATGAATCAACAGGTCATTTCCAACTTTAAAAGGCTTTACACAAAGCACTTGATCTGCCGCTGCTTTGAGGTGACTGAGAATAGAGTTCTAACCCTTTGAGAGTTTTGGAAAGATCACTACATCGTGATATGTTTATGCATTATTGACTTGGCATGGCAAGAGGTTACAAGAAGAACCTTGAACTCGGCATGGAAAAAGTTATGGCCTGATGTTGTTGCAGACAGGGACTTCAAAGGATTTGAACCAGAGACTGAGACTGAGGTAGAAGCGTTGGAGGAGATTGTGTCTCTCAGAAAGTTGATGAGCCCGGAGGTAGATGAGGGTGACATAAACAAGCTTGTTGAGGAACATGAGCAGGAACTCTCAACTGAGGAGTTAAAGGAGCTACAGATGATACAACATACAGAGCTTCTGCAAGAGATTACTAGTGAGTAGGAAGTAGAGTTGGAGGAAGTGATTTCTACAAGTGAAATTAAAGACATGCTGGCAATGTGGGAGAAGCTTTCAAGTTTCTTTGAAAAGAAACACCCAGAAAAAGTTTCAATTGGTTGTGCTTCAGCACTTTTTTTTAATCTTGTTTTATTAATTTTAATGCAGTGACATTGATAAATCAGGGTACATATGTTCTGAGAAAACATCTCCAGATTATTTTGACCTTTGATTATGCTGCATACCCCTCACCCAAAGTCAAATCGTCCTCCGTCACCTTCCATCTGGTTTCTTTGTGCCCCTCCCCTCCCCCCACCCCCTCCCTTTCCTTCCTTGCCGCCTCCCCACCCCTCCACCTTACTCCCTGTTACCATCACATCTTGTCCATATCTCTGAGTCTCATTTTTATGTCCCATCTATACATGGGTTCATATAGTTCTTAGTTTTTTCTGATTTACTTATTTCACTCCGTATAATGTTATCAAGGTCCATCCATGTTATTGTAAATGATCTGATGTCATCATTTCTTATGGCTGAGTAGTATTCTATAGTATATATGTACCAAAGCTTTTTAATCCACTCATCCTCTGGCGGACACTTGGGCTGTTTCCAGATCTTCGCTATTATGAACAATGCTGCTATAAACATGGGGGTGCATTTCTCCTTCTGGAACGGTTCTATGGTGTCCTCGGGGTATATTCCTAAAAGTTGGATGGCTGGGTCAAAAGGCAGTTTGATTTTCAATTTTTTGAGGAATCTCCATACTGTTTTAAACAGAGGCTGCACCAGTCTGCATTCCCACCAGCAGTGTAGGAGGGTTCACTTTTCTCCACATCCTCACCAGCACTTATTCTGTGTTGTTTTGTTGATGAGCGCCATTCTGGCTGGTGTGAGGTGATATCTCATTGTGGTTTTAATTTGCATTTCTCTAATGATTAGTGATGTTGAGCATTTTTTAATATGTCTATTGGCCATCTGTATATCCTCTTTGGAGAAGTGTCTATTCATATTTTTTACCCATTTTTTGATTAGATTGTTTGTCTTTCTGGTGTTAAGATTTACAAGTTCCTTATAAATTTTGGTTATTAACCCCTTATCAGATGTACTGTCAAATATGTTCTCCCATTGTGTAGTTTCTCTTTTTATTCTGTTCTTATTGTCTTTGGCTGTGCAAAAGCTTTTTAGTTTGATATAATCCCATTTGTTTATCCTGTCTTTTATTTCCCTTGCCCGTGAAGATAAATCAGCAAATATATCGCTGCAAGAGATGTCAGAGAGCTTACTGCCTATGTTTTCTTCTAAGATGCTTATGGTTTCATGCCTAACATTTAAGTCTTTTATCCATTTTGAGTTTATTTTTGTGAATCATGTAAGTTGTTGGTCTAGTTTTATTTTTTGCAGGTTGCTGTTCAATTTTCCCAACATCATTTGCTGAAGAGGCTGTCTTTACTCTATTTTATGGCCTTACCTCCTTTGTCAAATATCAGTTGTCCATAGAGCTCTGCGTTTATTTCTGGGTTCTCTGTTCTGTTCCATTGATCTATGTGCCTGCGCTTATGCCAGTACCAGGCTGTTTTGAGTACAATGACCTTGATAGTAGTATAGCTTGATATAAGGAAGTGTGATACCTCCCCCTTTATTCTTCTTTTTTAAGATTGCTGAGGCTATTCATGTTCTCCTTTGGTTCCCTATACATTTTTGGAATATGTTATCTATATTTCTAAAGTATGTCATTGGTATTTTAATTGGTATTGCATTGAATTTATAAATTATTTTGGGTAATATAGACTTTTAAATGATGTTTTATTCTTCCTGACCATGAGCACGGTATATGCTTCCACTTCTTTGTATCTTCCTTGATTTCTTTTATCAATGTTTTATAATTTTCCAAGTACAAGTCTTTAGTCTCCTTGGTTAAATGTACTCCTAGGTACTTTATTTTTTAGGTTGTAATAGTGAAGGAAATTGTTTCCTTAATTTCTCTTTCTGACTGTTCATTGTTGGTTTATAAAAATGCCTCTGATTTCTGAGTATTAATTTTATATCCTGCCACCTTGCTGAATTCATTTATCAAGTCCAGTCATTTTTGGACTGAGACTTTAGGATTTTCTATATACAATATCATGTCATCTGCAAATAATGATAGCTTTACTTCTTTTTCAACTTGAATGCCTTTTATTTCTTCTTCTTGTCTGATTGCTGTGGCTAGGACTTCCAGGACTATGTTGAATAAGAGTGGTGAAAGGGGGCACCCCTGCCTTGTTCCTGATCTTAAGGGGATTTCTTTTCATTTTTGCCCGTTGAGTATAATGTTGGCTGTAGGTTTGTCATAGATGGCTTTTATCATGTTGAGGTATGTTTCCTGTATTCTCACTTTGTTGAGAGTTTTGATCATGAACAGGTGCTGGATTTTATCAAATGCTTTTTCTGCATCTATTGAAATTGTCATGTGGTTTTTCTCCTTCCTTTTGTTTATGTGATGAATAACATTGATAAGAGTTGTGAATATTGTACCAGCCATGCCTCCCCAGAATAACTGCGACTTGATCATGGTGTATGATTTTTTTCCATATATTGTTGGATCCAGTTTGCTAATATTTTGTTGAGGATTTTAGCATCTATATTCATCAGGGATTTTGGCCTATAATTTTCTTTCTTTGTGTTGTCTTTGCCTGGTTTTGGAATCAGAATTATGCTCGCCTCATAAAAGGAGCTTGGAAGCCTGCCTTCCTCTTGAATTTTTTCAAATAGCTTGAGAAGGATAGGAGTTAGTTCTTCTTTGAATATTTGGTAGAATTCACTTGTGAAGCCATCAGGCCCAGGACTTTTCTTTGTTGGGAGTTTTTTGATAACTGTTTTGATCTCATTTGTTGTAATTGGTCTGTTTAGGTTTTCTGATTCCTCCAGATTGATTTTTGGAAGATTGTATGTTTCAAGGAATTTGTCCATTTTATCTAGGTTGTCTAGTTTTTGAGCATACTGTTCTCCATAGTATTTTCTTACAATCCTTTGTATTTCTGTTGTGTTAGTTATTATTTCTCCCCTCTCATTTCTAATATTATTTATTTGAGTCCTCTCTCTCTTTTTCTTGGTGAGTCTAGTTAAATGTTCATCAATCTTGTTCACCTTTTCAAAGAACCAGCTTCTAGTTTCATTGATGCTCTGTATTGTTTCTTTAGACTCTGTCATTTATTTCTGCTCTAATCTTTATTATGTCCTTTCTTCTACTACATTTAGGCTTTACTTGCTGTTCTTTTTCAAGTTCTTTTAGATGCATGGTTAAGTTGTTTATTTGAGCTTTTTCTAGCTTCTTAAAGTGTGCCTGTAGTTCTCTGAACTTCCCTCTAAGTACTGCTTTTGCTGTGTCCCATAAATTTTGAGTTGTTGTATGCTCATTATCATTTGTTTCTAGGAATTTTTTTATTTCTTCTTTGATCTCATTCTTAATCCATTCATTATTTAACAACCTGCTATTTAGTTTCCATGTGTTTTGGAATTTTTTTTTTTTTTTTTGCATTTTTCTGAAGCTGGAAACAGGGAGAGACAGTCAGACAGACTCCCACGTGCGCCCGACCGGGATTCACCCGGCACGCCCACCAGAGGCGATGCTCTGCCCACCAGGGGGTGATGCTCTGCCCAACCTGGGCATTGCCATGTTGCGACCAGAGCCACTCTAGCGCCTGGGGCAGAGGCCACAGAGCCATCCCCAGCGCCCGGGCCATCTTTGCTCCAATGGAGCCTTGGCTGCGGGAGGGGAAGAGAGAGACAGAGAGGAAGGCGCGGCGGAGGGGTGGAGAAGCAAATGGACACTTCTCCTATGTGCCCTGGCCGGGAATCGAACCCGGGTCCTCTGCACATTAGGCCGACGCTCTACCGCTGAGGCAACCGGCCAGGGCTGTTTTGGAATTTTTAAGCTTTTCTGTTGTGGTTGATTTCTAGTTTCATGCCATTGTGATCAGAGAAAGTGCTTGATATGATATCAATCTTCTTAAATTTGTTGAGTCCACTTTTGTGCCCTAATATGTTGTCTATCCTAGAGAATGTACCATGAGCAGTTGAAAAGAATGTATATTCTGCTGCTTTAGGGTGAAAGGTTCTGAAGATATCTATTAAATTGAGTTGACCTAGTGTGTCCATTAAGTCTGCTGTTTTCTTTCTTGAGGATCTATCTAGTGATGTTAGTGGGGTATTAAAATTCCCTACTATTATAGTGTTGCTGTTGATCTCACTCTTTATGTCCATCAAATTCTGCTTTATATATTTAGGTGCTCCTATATTAGGTGCATAGATATTTATAATAGTTATATCTTCCTGTTGGATTGCTGCCTTTATCATTATGTAGTGGCCTTTTTTATCTCTTACTATATTCTTTGTTTTAAAGTCCATTTTGTCTGATATAAGTATGGCTACCCCAGCTTTTTTTTCATTTCCATTTGCATGAAATATTTTTTTCCATCCTTTTACCTTCAAACTATGTGCATCTTTTGTTTTAAAGTGTGTCTCTTGTAGACAGCATATGTATGGGTCCTGTTTTCTTATGCATGCAGCTACCCTATGTCTTTTGATTGGATCATTTAATCCATTTACATTTAAGGTTATTATTGATATGTAGTTGTTTATTGCCATTTTATTCTTTAAAGCTGTATTCCTCTTTTGCTATATTCTTTTCCCACTTTGATCTGTTTACACCATGCCCCTTAACATTTCCTGCAGCATTGGTTTGGTTGTAGTGAATTCCTTGAGTTTTTTTTTTCTGGGAAACTTTTTATTTCTCCTTCAATTTTAAATGATAGCCTTGCTGGATAAAGTAGTCTTGGTTGTAGGTTCTTGTTCTGCATTACTTTGAATATTTCTTGCCATTCCCTTCTGGTCTCAAGTGTTTCTTTTGAGAAGTTAGAAGTCATCCTTATGGGGGCTCCTTTGTAGGTGATAGCCTTTTTTTCTCTAGCAGCTTTTATTATTTTCTCTTTATCACTTAGCTTTGATATTTTAATTATGATGTGTCTTGGTGTAGGTTTCTTTGGGTTTCTTTTTAGTGGAGTTCTCTGTGCTTCTTGAACTTGTGAGAGTTTCTCCTGTATTAATTTAGGGAAGTTTTCAGCTATGATATGATTGAACAAAGCCTCTATCCCTTTTTCTTTCTCTTCTTCTTCAGGAACCCCTATGATGTGGATGTTATTTCCTTTTATGTTGTCACAGAGCTCTCTAAAAGTTTCCTTAGACTTTTTGAGTCTCTTTTCTTTTTTCTTCTCTGCTTTTATGCCTTCATTCCAGTTGTCTTCCAACTCGCTGATTCAATCCTCAGCTCTATCCATCCTGTTTTTAATTCCTTCCATTGTGGTCTTCATTTCTGATATTGTATTTGTCATCTCCGACTTGTTCTTTTTTAATATTTCAATATCCTTTTTTATAATTGCTATTTCTTTATTTAGGTGTTCGTGATGACTATCCATTGTTGTTCTAAGATCCCTAAGCATTCTTACAATCATTATTTTAAACTCTGCATCTGGAAGTTTGATTATTTCCATATTACTCAGTTCATCTCCTTAAGGTTTCTATTGTGGTTTCATTTGGATTGCACTTCTTTGTCTTCTCATTGTGTCTGTGTGTTTGGTGTTTTCTTTGTAAAGCTGGTTGAGTCTAGGCTTGGTGTTGTGTGCCTCCAGTTTTCACTTGTGTTGTTTTGAGGTCTTCTTGGGTTGGCATCAGCTATTATCCACTTTTGGATTTGGGCTGCTTTGAAGTCTTGATTTGTTTGTTTTCTTAATGGGTGATTGTCTTGTTTGCTGATCTCAGCAGGGGGCTTATTTAAAACTGTATCCAGGAATGCGGTGGGTGTGACCTGAGGCTCTGAAGTCCTCTTCTGCCAGTTAATCTCTCTGGGGACGGGTTGCTTTCTCAGCTTCAGTAGGGGGAGGTGTATCTCAGATTTCCATGGAGACCTTAGTTATTGCCCGTCTCCCCACTTCTTGTTTTTAGCTGTGTCTTGTTTTGCTAATTGGAGATGGAGAGATGTCTGTATCTCTGTGACCTGGAAGTACTTTTGTATTTTGCTTTGTGGAAGGATCAGCCCCTCCCCCAGTTATGGCCAACTCCATAACTGAATGAGTTAGCTTTTAATGTCATCACCTGTATTCCTCTCCCCCTCACCATTCGTCTCTCTCTCTTCTTTCTTTTTGGAAGACAAGCAGGCCCTTTCAACACACCTTGTTCCCTGGTCGCCAGGCAAGTGGCTGTGAGCAGTATTTACTGCTCTTTTCCTTGGAGTGAGAGCCCAGCCTCACTCCTCCCCCTCTGTTCCTGTAAGCAGGGGAGATTCAGGCGCTCCCTACCAGGTTTGTTGTGGCTTCTTCTATGCTCCTTGGTTTTTGAAAGCTGTTATTGTAGTCCAGATTTGGTTTTTCATGCTGATTGTTCATAAATTAGTTTATAATCCAGTTCAGTGGTGTGAGCTGGGAGTCTGTGCGTCTGCCTACTCCGCTGCCATCTTCAGGTCTGTCCTCCTTACTCCTTTTTAATCCTAAAATTCTTTTTAACAAACCTTCTTTTGATACCAGACTATAGCATCAGTGACTTTGGATGCCATTTATTCTACAGAAATCACACATTTGTCATTTTAAGCTCAGGAGGGTGCACCACGCCACTAGGAGGCAGCTAGGCTGTGTGGGAGACACTGAGGAGAGCACCGCCGCTGCCTCAGGAGACCTGGAAGTCACACCGAGGTAGCCGGTGGGCACGCTGCCTCCACAACCATCGCCCCACCCCTTTCCAGCAGGATTTCATGCTGGAGCCTCGCTTCAGCACTTTTTAATGACACTTGTTTGTCACATTTCTGTAACATTTTAAAAGGCAAGCAAAAGCAAACCTCTTTGGATAGATTTTTATTAAAAAGTCCTGCAAGTGAAAGTGCCAAAAGTGCAGCCAAAAAGGAAAAAACAGGTGATGATTAAATGGAAAACATGTAATGTTAAACTTAGGTTAAGTTTAAAGTTAAGAAAGTGCATTTTTTTACAATTAAGTTTTTGTGGTTTCATTTTAAGTAAAGAAAGTGCAGTTTTAGTTTTGTCAAAAGTAAATAAAATGCAGTTTTAGTTTACATTTAGTGTTAAGAATGTGCAGTTTTAGTCTACGTGTCTACAGTGCCTGCTTCCTTTCCTTCCTCTCTCCTCCTCCACCATTCACCTTCATTAATCGCA
Organism: Saccopteryx bilineata; assembly: GCF_036850765.1. Taxonomy (NCBI): domain Eukaryota; kingdom Metazoa; phylum Chordata; class Mammalia; order Chiroptera; family Emballonuridae; genus Saccopteryx; species Saccopteryx bilineata. Next base: position 58,130,270 of record NC_089495.1, on the reverse strand, counting down.
CTCATCTGTCTCCAAGGTATGAATACAGTACTAAATTACACTTTTTAAGAATTTCATATATTTTGTTATGCATTGGTAAAGGATACATGTGTGTTTCTTAATTAAAAATGTCTTTTTTATAATTTAGGATGGTTTAGGGATGTTTCACAGGGCTGGATTGAATTAAATCTATTTCAGTTATTTTAAATGGAAGAAATTTGTTTGATATATTAGTTGACTGACTTAGTAGCTCGGTTACAGAATGAATTAAACTTGTATCTCATGATACCACTGTAGTCCTATTCATTTATTTTTGCCTTTATTTCTCTTACCTTTAGGGTCAAATTCATAAATTGTTCTCTCAGGCCAAGGTTCATTAGTTTAGTACTGTTTCCTTCTATGCAATTTATCATTTAAGGTCTTATATTTAGGTCTTTGATCTGTTTTGAATTAATTTTGTTCAAGGGGACAAACTATAGTCACGTTTCATTCTTTTGCATGTGGCTTTCCAATTTTCCCAGCGCTATTTATTGAAGAGGCTTTCTTTTCTCCATGGTGTGTTTGGCTCCTTTGTCAAAGATTATTTTTCCATATACTGAATATGTGGTTTTATTTCTGGGCTCCCGGTTCTGTTCTATTGGTGTATGTCTGTTTCTCTGCTAGTATCATTCTGTTTTGATTATTGTGTCTCTATAATATAATTTGAAGTCAGGTAGTGTGATACCTTTGGCTTCATTGTTTTTCCTCAGGATTGCTTTGGCTATTCTGGGTTTTTATGGTTCCATACAAATCTGGTGATTTTTTGTTTGACTTCTTTAAAAGTTGACATTGGGATTTTGATGGGAATTGCATTAAATTTATATATTGCTTTTGGTAATATGGCCATTTTAACTATGTTTTCTTTTAATCCATGAACATAGAATTTTTTTTATTTCATTGTGTCTTTTTCAGTTATTTTTTAATAATGTTTTGTAGTTTTCAGTACGTAGTTTGTTCACATCACTTGTTAACTTTATTCCTAGGTATTTTTTATTGTTGTTGTTGCAATTGTAGAAGAAATTTTTTTAAATTTTGTTTCCTGAAGCTTTATCAATGGCATATAGGAAATAACAGGCTTTTTTTTATATTGATTTTGTATCCTGTGACTTTACTGTATTGGTTTATTGTTTCTAATAGTTTTTTTTGGTGAAGTCTTTGGGGTATTCTAGATACAGGATCATGTTGTCTGCAAAATATGGTAACTTTACTTAATCTTTTCAAATATGGATGCCTTTTATTTCTTTCTCTTGCCTGAACATTCTGGTAAAACTTCCAGAACTATGTTGAATAAGAGTGGAGAGAGTGGACAACCTTGTCTTGTTTTTGTTTTTAGAGGAAAAATCTTCATTTTATTAACATTTAGTATGATATGAGCTGATGCTTTGTCATATATGGCCTTGTTATGTAGGGGTATTTTTCTTCTATTTTTATTTTATTAAGTGGTTTAAACCTAGAGAGATGTTGTATCTTATTGAATGCCTTTTCTGCATCTATTGATAGGATCATATGATTTTTGTTTTGTTGACGTGGTGTATTACATTGATTAATTTCTATATTATATGTTGAACACTGCTTGTATTCCTGGAATGAATCCCACTCGATTGTGCTGTATTATTTTTTTAATGTGTTGTTGTATTCAATTTGTTAGTATTTTATTTTGGATTTTTACATTTGTATTCATTGAAGATATTGGTCTATAGTTTTCTGTTTTCATGTTGTCCTTGCTCCGTTTGGGTATCAGAGTTATGAATCATAAAATTTGTTAGGGAGTATTGCTTCTTCTTTTAATGTTTGGAAGACTTTGAGGAGGATAGGTACCAAATCTTTGAATGCTTGATCGAATTTACTAATGTAGCCATCTGTTCCTGAAAATTTAATCTAGGGGTTCTTTTTGATAGTTGTTTCTATTTCCTCTCTGCTTATTTGTCTATTTAGGTTTTCTACTTCTTCATGACTCAGTCTAGGAAGATTGTATAGTTCTAGGAACTTATCCATTTGCTGTAGGTTGTTGAATTTAGTGACATGTAATCTTTCATAGTATTCTACTATGATCCTTTGTATATCTATGATGTCTGTGATAATTTTTCCTCTTTCATTTTAGATTTTGTTTATATAACTCCTTTCTATTTTTTTCTTAGTGAGTCAAGCAAGGGGTTTCTCAATTTTATTGATCTTTTCAAAGAACCAGCTCTTTGTTTTATTATTTTTTCTATACTTTTTTTGTTCTCTATTTCATTTTGTTTTCCCCTAACTTTTACTACAGTCTTCCCTTGCCATATTGCAATTCACTTTTCACAGTGTCAGTGTATCATAGATTTTTGAATTTTATATGTCTAATTTTGTAACACAGATTTTTCACTATATTGTGGGATTTTTCAGTATATAGGTATTTTTATATTTATTATTTTAATTATTTTGCAGTAAATTAAGTGTTGGAAAGGTTAATAACAGTAAGGTTTATAAGAGTGTAGGGAGGATTTATAAAGCCTTAAAAAATATACATAAAAAATAAACATAAGGTTGCTACTTTGTGAATTTTAACCTCTCAAGGGGGTTCTGGAACCTAACCCCTGCAATAGATGAGGGACCACTGTATTTTCTTTGTTCTGCTGACTTTGGGTTGCCTTTGTTGTTTTTCTTCTTCTAGTTCCTTAAGATGTAGTATTAGGTTTTTTACTTGGGATTTATCTTCTTTCTTGATATAAGCCTGTAATGATATAAACATGCCTCTTAATACTGATTTCACTGCATCCCAGAAATTTTGATATGTTGTCATATTCATTTGTCTGTGTATATCTTTTGATCTCTACTTTCATTTCTTTTTGATCCAGTCATTTTTAATTTTTTTTTAAATTTTTATTTTATTTATTCATTTTAGAGAGGAGAGAGAGACAGAGAAAGAGAGGAGAGAGAGACAGGGGGGAGGAGCTGGAAGCATCAACTCCCATACGTGCCTTGACAAGGCAAGCCCAGGGTTTCGAACAGGCGACCTCAGTATTTCCAGGTCGACGCTTTATCCACTGTGCCACCACAGGTCAGGCCAATCCAGTCATTTTTTAAGAAGTATGTTGCTTTATCTGACAAAGTGGTGGTACAGTAGATAGAGCATTGGACTGGGCTACAGAGGACCCAGGTTTGTAACCCTGAGGTTGCCAGCATAAGCACAGCTTTATCTGGCTTCAGCATGGGCTCAACAGCTGAGTGCGGGGTTGCTGGCTTGAGTGTGGGATCATAGAAATGACCCCATGGTCAGTGGCTTGAGCCCAAGGTCACTGGCTTGAGCAAAAAGTTACTTGCTCTGCTGTGGCCCCCAAGTTGAAGCATATATGAGAAAGCAGTCAATGTACAACTAAGGTGCCACAATGAAGAATTGATCCTTCTCATGTCTCTCCCTTCCTGTCTGTCTGTCCCTATCTTTTACTCTTTCTATCTCTCTCTGTCTCTGTCACACACACACACAAAAAGTATGTTGCTTCATTTCTACATTTTTGTGGGGATTTTTTACGTCTTCTTTGCAGTTGAATTCGAATTTCAAAGCCTTATGGTCAGAAAATATGCTTGGTATAATTTCTATCTTCCTGAATTTTGATGTTAGTATTGTGTCCCAACATATGGTTTATCCTTGAGAATGTTCCATGCACACTGGAGAAGATGTATAATCTGATGTTTTGGGATGCAATGTCCTATAAATATCTGTTTTGTTCATTTGGTCTAGTTTGTCATTTAAGGCTGAAATTTCTTTATTGATTTTTTTGTTTGGATGGTCTATCTAAAGCAATCAATTGTCTGTTGAGATCTCCAAGAATAAACAACTAAAAATAAAAAATAACAATTACAAAAGTACAATAAAATATAAAAATTTAAAAAATTATGAGTAGTAAAATAGAAAAACCACAAAAAGGATAAAAAACCAACCAACCAACAAACCAAACAAACAAAACACAAAAAGTAAGAATAAAGAATATAAAAATTTAAGAAAATAAAATTCAAAAGAGAACAATGAATAAGAATAAAGAAGGGAAAACAGAAGAAATGGAACAAAAAGGAAAAATAAATTTCAGTTTTGAGAGTTCACTGTTTTCTTCCAGTAGGTGTTACTGTATTACAGGTTTTATTTATGTGAAATTTCTGGGCTCCCCTCTGCTGAGATATTGCTGAGGCCACAGTCATGTTGGTGGTTGGGGAGCATTATGAGGACATTGCAGCTTCATCTTTATGGTTTCGCTTTCCAGCTTTATGGATCTAGCAATGGAGTTCTCAGGCCTCCAGGCACTTTTCCCCATGTCTTATCAGACCAGAGGACCTGTTCTTTAGGGGAGAAAGTGACTCGAGAGAGCTAGCTGTAGGGTTTGTCTCTGCCACTCTTCATACTGTGAGGTGAGGGAAGTGGCATCTGGGAAGCTGGAGGCTGCACTTTCGTTTTCTGTCCCTGCCAAGTGTGGTCTACACAGGCAGACTTCAGGAACACTGGCTGTGACCCTGTCCTCTGCTGCCACTTTGGTTTAGTTTCTCCCTATTCCCCCCTGCCCCATCATCTTACCACTACTGCCATCAGGAGACCCAGTCACTCTGGGTTTCCCTCTCCATACACCTCAGACAAAACCCAGACAGTCTGAGCTTCCCTCCTCCCTGTAGTCTGGCAGAGAAAAATAAAGCCAGTCACTCTGGGTTTGTCTCCACTCCAGAGCCTTTGGCAAATGCGTTTTATTTTCTGCCTCCTTTACAACCCATCCCACTTTTAGTCCATTCAGTGCATGATCTTTCAGGTGCACCTGTGAGCCCAGCTGGGATTCTCTTGCTGCATTATAGTTGTTCACTTCCTTGAAATTTCAAGGGGAGAGTTCAGGAGTATCTCTCACACCGCCATTACTCTGACATCATCTATTTTTCCATTTCTTAGATTTGCTGAAAAATCATATTGAAACAGTATCAACATGGATGCATGTTTAGGGATTGTTTTTTGTTTTCTTTATTTTGTATTTTTCTGAATTGAGAAGCAGGGAGGCAGAGAAACAGACTCCCACATGTGCCTGACCTATATCAACCTGGCATGCCAACCAGGGGACAATGCTTTGCCCAACTGGGACATTGCTCCATTGCTACCGGAACCATTCTAGTATCTGGAGGCAAAGACCATGGAGCCATCCTCAGCATCCAGGCCAACCTTGCTCCAATGGAGCCTTGGCTGCAGGAGGGGAAAAGAGAGATAAAGAGAAAGGGGAGGGGAGGGGTAAAGAAGCAGATGGGCACTTCTTCTTTGAGCTCTGATTGGGAATTAAACCCAGGACTTCCACATGCCAGGCCAAAGCTCTACCACTGAGCCAGTCAGCCAGAACTTTTACTTTCTGATAATTTAAATGTTGACTTACATTTATATGTGCAATTATTGTGTTTATAATGCACATTTATATAATTTTATGTTATACCCTAGGATACTGTAAGGGCCATATTTATTCAATATTATTGTACTAGTAGTGAGTGAAAATTATCACTGCCTTTTAAAGAGGTTTTAGATTAGTTAGATGGTTATGCTTAAAAAAATGGTTTAAGAAACTAAACTTTTAAATTAAAAATTTTTTATTGATTTTTAGAGAGAGAGGAAGGGAGAAAGAGAAAGAAAGAAATATCAATTTGTTGTTCCATTCATTTATGCATTCATTGGGTTGATTCTTGTATCTGCCCCGATCAGGGATCGAACCCATAGCCTTAGTGTATTGGGATGACCTAAGCTACCTGGCCTGGGATTAAATATTTTAATAAAGGTATTTGGTTTTTTTTAAATAACGTTCAAAGCAATTATTCATATATAAACTTCAGTAAGCATGTCACTGCTTGTTCATTGTAATTAGCTATAATTAAAATTATATTTGTAAAGCAGAAGCGTCCTGATAGTAGCTGTAATGAGATGACATGTTCATGGCTTCTGAAGAAGCAATGCTGTCAATGTCACTGCTTGCATGAGTGATGACACAGTTGTAACACAAAGAAACAGAGTTAACCGATGTTTATGCAGCTTTAAAACATGCTGCATGATGTAGTCTTAACTTCAGAAGTGATTAGAGGACTGTGTTAGGAGCAGAAGCACAAGTGTATTTCTGGTGAAAGTTTAACCATTAGAAAATAATTGTTTAAGCCTTAATAATTGTTGTAAATTGCCTTTAATAATTTTTCCATCTTAGTAAATTTTACAATATTTCATAAAATAACATGCTGATTGTACTCTGTCTGAAACAAAGTGCCCGTGTGCTTTTGTTCTTTGCAATTTGAGCAAAGTTCCATTTGAACAAACAATTTCTGCTGAAGAACGTAACTCTTACATCCTCACTTTCTTTAATCCTCTTAGCACAGCCTCTCCCTGATGCAAATTCTTCTTTCTACTTCTTACCATCTTATTGATTCTCTGCATCTTAAATGTGCCACATATTATGTATGTCACAACAATTCAAAAGTAACATAACATACATTTTGTTGCATAAGATTAAATCTGAATTATAGTCTTTTTTTATTTCCTCTCTATTGATTTGACAATGTGATTTCAATTATATAATAGTAAAAAATTTTCATGTGTTTAAATGACACAGTGGAGACCAGAATGATTTTTTTTTCAAACATGTCAAAGTATAAGTTGAAATCTAAGTTTTCTCATCACTTTAAATATCAGTCAGTATTAGAATGAACTGGTCTGTGTGTATATGTGTCTTACCTCAGGGTTTGTCCCAATATCTACATTCAGTCTTCTTTTCATCAAACTGAAATATTCCTTTTTTTTAATTAGTGAATGCCTGGTTACTTTCTCATTTATTTGCTTTCAAAATATCTCTTATATTTAATGATAAGTCCCCACCTCACTTGAGAATGTCGGTTGTAGTTCTGAACCTCAACAATCAAGTCACGTTAGTTTTCAGGAAATAAGAATATAATCAGAATGTCTGTAATAATAATGGATATGGTAACTGATAGTTGATACAGTACAAAGTCCACGAACAGTCAGAAATGTAAAGAGCATTCCTGTAAGCCAATTTAATAAAAGAGGACAAAGAAATGACATAAATCCCAGAAGCAATTTTGTAGTCAATATGATGTTTACACTGAAACCAGGGAAGGGAAATGCCTACAAGTTGAGAATATTTCACTGAATCTCTGAACAGTATGTGTCACTTTGGATCTATTGCCAAGATGTTGCCCATGAAATAGTGGTGGATTAGAGAAATAACAGATACCAGTAAGAAAAGGTCATAATCTTCTAAATGGAGAACTAAAAGTGAATATGCATTTATTATTATTGAAAACTACCATAAGCTAAGCCCTGGAAAGGTAAATCTCTACTACAGCATTTTCACACACTTATTTATCCCTCCCTACTTCAGTTTTCATAAATGTGACTGACATGTTGCTAGTGCATTATCTAAACTACTAATAAATATGTCATTCAGGGCTTCATAGGAGTCTGTATTAGTCTATCATTGACTTCCCTACCTGCATACCTTCATTCAAAATCAAGCATTTTTTGAATTTCTGTTATGTACTGAGATCAAACAGAGAAAGAAAATGAATCATGCAGGTTTAATTATCAATTGTTAATGATTCTAATTACTAATGATTCTTAACTCTGAGCAGTCAATCTATCATATAAATTCACCGAATGCTTGGTTGTCAAGCCCATACTGTCTTATCCCTCACAAAGGAAACAGTCAAGGGCTTGGTCTTACCCAAGACCTTATGTAAGGGCTCTGCCTTTAGGATCTCACTGAGCTTCACAGAGATCACCACAGTGACAGAACAAGGTACAAAGTATCCTGTTGTTATCGGTTCCATTTTTAATTACATAAAATTCATCTATTTAACAAGCTGTTTGAGGATTTTATCTGGAATCAAGCTTGATTTCTGTCTTGGCAACTGTCTTTACTATGTTAAAAAAATGAAGATATTCTTAGGTCTCTGCAATTTCATTCTCCATCAGAACTTCAGATTTATGCATTTATTTCTTTGTTTGCTTGGTTATTAGCTAACAATATTTTTGACCTGAAAAATTATCTTTCTTGAAATGAATTAGGTGACACTTTGCAATATCCATATCATTCACAATTTCACTTTTAAAAAATACTATTGTCTGGCTATCTTTTGAAGTCTGAAGATGATTATACTAGGTTAAATAAAGCATCAAAAAAGACAATAAAAGTTAACTTTGGAGCATATAGAGGGTATTGAAACATGCCCCATATTCTTAGAGGTAGCAGGGCATTTGCAAGTTATTTAAAATTGATGCCCTTTTGATGCCCTTTTGTTCCCTCATTTGTAAAATGAGGAACAGAATAGTATTGTACTGACAGACTGTTGTAAAAATTAGGTAAGTTGATTCTTGTAAAGAGCTCAAAACAGCGTCAGGAACATACTTTTCTCTTGGTGTGGTAAAATGCAGTTTTATTTAATAAATACTTAGGGGGTGCACGTTGGTGGGAGAGTCAATCTGTTTTCTGATTGTTTGATGTTATCTTGTTTTGTAGGAATTTGAATTTGACTTTTTGTTTCTTTCCATTCACTACCAAAATTCAAAGGGACATCTTCCCCTTCCAAGGAGCCTCCTTCTCTAAGAAGCAGTAAAAACCTGAGACAACTGTCAATAATTCTACACTCTTGCTAGGCATCTTCTGTGTATTCTCAGTGATTTCCACAGTTCCTTTTTGGGGTGACTCTGGCTGATTGATATTATCTGACTCTTCCACTATTTGTTGCAGTCTCTTCTATTCTTGTATTACCCTGGCTCTGTTTTGGTGTGATCCTTGGAGCTCGATCTACTGGTTTTAAGATTTGTTTCTCTACTTATATGGAAATTGAAATTTATAACATTTTTTATTTGTTTCTTAGTTTTCAGTGGGCATAAAAATTGATTTTTATTTAATCAGATTTCATTTTCTTTGCTATGCATTTTAATCTGTATGGATATTTTGATGAAGAATAACATGATTTGGGATTAGGTGATGTGGTAGTTAATTTTTAGCATCAACTTGACTGGGCTAAAGGATACCCAGCTGGCTGGTAAAACACTTTCTGGGTGTATCTGTGAGGTTATTTCTAGGAGAGATTAGCAATGGAGTCAGCATACTGACTAAAGAAGGTTGCCCTTGCTAGTGAGGCGAGGGCTTGAATAGAATAAACAGGTGGAGAAAGGGTAAATTTGCTCTCTGCTTGAGCGGAGACATATATCCTCTCCTGCTCTTGTTCATTGGTGCTCTTGATTATCTGGCATTTAGACTACATAAATGGGAAAAGGCTGAAACTGGATTCTGTGATAAATGCAGTTTATATAAATTCTCTCACTCTTGGTTCTATTATGTTTTAATATATATTGGTCAGGTAGCTTAGTTGTTTTATATGCACACATATATTGACTGATACCCAGGAAAGGGTATCACTTGGTAGTTTCTGAGGTCACATTCTGTTAAAAGAGCTTATTACTTTTTGCTGGTCCTGATGTTTGAGAAACTAAGACTACTTGTCTAAACTTTTCAGATCTCAATATATGACTGAGCTATCTAATTACAGCATCCCATCTAAGCTCAGTCTATATGATTAGTTCAAAGATAGGCACATGACTCAATTAGTCAAAGAGAGTCTCCCTGAACCTTGTCTACTAGAGCTAGCAAGAATGTCAGTTAAAGATATTGGTTTAGCAATACCTGACTTCAAACCCTATTATAGGGCCACGACAATCAAAACAGCATGGTATTGGCAGAAAAAATAGACACTCAGACCAATGGAACAGAATAGAAAGTCCAGAAATAAAACCACATATATATATAGTCAAATAATTTTTGATAAAGGGGCCAACAACACACAATGGAGAAAAGAAAGCCTCTTCAATAAATGGTGCTGGGAAAACTGGAAAGCCACATGCAAAAGAATGAAACTGGACTACAGTCTCTCTCCCTGTACAAAAATTAACTCAAAATGGATCAAAGATCTAAACATAAGAGCTGAAACAATTAAGTACATAGAAGAAGACATAGGTACTCAACTCATGGACCTGGGTTTTAAAGAGCATTTTATGAATTTGACTCCAATGGCAAGAGAAGTGAAGGCAAAAATTAATGAATGGGACTACATCAGACTAAGAAGTTTTTGCTCAGCAAGAGAAACTGATAACAAAATAAGCAGAAAGCCAACTAAATGGGAAATGATATTTTCAAACAACAGCTCAGATAAGGGCCTAATATCCAAAATATACAAAGAACTCATAAAACTCAACAACAAACAAACAAACAATCCAATAAAAAAATGGGAAGAGGATATGAATAGACACTTCTCCCAGGAAGAAATACAAATGGCCAACAGATATATGAAAAGAATCTCATCTTCTTTAGCTATTAGAGAAATGCAAATCAAAACGGCAATGAGATACCACCTCACACCTGTTCGATTAGCTGTTATTAGCAAGTCAGGTAATAGCAAATGTTGGAGAGGCTGTGGAGAAAAAGGAACCCTCATACACTGTTGGTGGGAATGTAAAGTAGTACAGCCATTATGGAAGAAAGTATGGTGGTTCCTCAAAAAACTGCAAATAGAACTACCTTATGACCCAGCAATCCCTCTACTGGGTATATATCCCCAAAACTCAGAAACATTGATACGTAAAGACACATGCAGCCCCATGTTTATTGCAGCATTGTTCACAGTGGCCAGGACATGGAAACAACCAAAAAGCCCATCAATAGATGACTAGATAAAGAAGATGTGGCACATATACACTATGGAATACTACTCAGCCATAAGAAATGATGACATCGGAACATTTACAGCAAAATGGTGGGATCTTGATAACATGATACGAAGCGAAATAAGTAAATCAGAAAAAAACAGGAACTGTATTATTCCATACGTAGGTGGGACATAATACTGAAACTAAGAGACATTGACAAGAGTGTGGTGGTTACGGGGGGGAGGGGGGAATGGAAGAGGGATAGGGGGTGGGGAGGGGCACAAAGAAAACAAGATAGAAGGTGACAGAGGACAATCTGACTTTGGGTGGTGGGTATGCAACATAATTGAACGACAAGATAACCTGGACTTGTTATCTTTGAATATATGTATCCTGATTTATTGATGTCACCCCATTAAAAAAATAAAATTATAAAAAAAAAAAGATATTGGTTTAGTGCAATATGTTTGCAAATTCTAATTTTCTCAATACTTAATACTTTTTAACCTAAACTTTATATCTGTATCTCTGATATGGTTGGTAGTTGCCTTTTTTTCTATGAGATCATTTTTTTTCTTTGGTCACAGACAAATTTAATTCCATTTCACGAAGAATTTATTTTTCTTAAGTGCATCAATATCACATTTTATTTGTAATGCTATTAAATATCCAACAGAGCAACCTTAATTTAGAAAATTACTATTTAATTGTGCAGTACCTAATATCAGGTGGCTGACAAATTAAGAAGGGGAGAAGGTAAAAATATCTGTTCAAAAGATATTTTAAATGAATTGAATTAACAGAAATACAATTGTATTATCAATTTCAACCTAAGGAAGGAGAAATTGGATCATTTTATTTGTGTTGCTTGATTCATTGTTTTGATTTCATTAAAATGTTACTTCACAATGATATTTTTCTTAGTTGGCCTATTCACATCTTTCCCTTTTCCTTGGGCACAAAGATGTTAGTTACTGGGAGACCTGTAATGCTTTCCCATCTCAAACAGATTGAATTTAGGCTGTACCTTTTTCCAAGAAACAAAATGAATAACCATACAGTAATAATCAATAGATAATGAGCTCCCTTTTTACCCCCTTGCCTTCCTATTTATTAGTTAACCATAATCATTGTTTCTAGATAACCCAGCCCATCATGTTTGCCAGAATTCACTTCTAACATTGTAATTATATTTTATATGTATGTATAAATGAAATGACATGATCACAGAACCAAAAAATGTAGATTAAATTCCTGCTTTTTATGCTATTGGGTCAACATTAAACAAATTATATTTTTTTCTAAATCTCACTGTCTGCATCTGCAAAACAGGAAAATTCAAGGGAGTTGTTTTGAAAATTAAATGATAAGGCTCAGGAATGTATATCTAAATGTAAGTTATTTTTTGGAACTGAAAACTGGCCAGTGATCCTTATAAAACACACAATTTTCAAAAAACTTACATTCTTGAAGATGAAATCAGACCTAACATTTTCAAGAATGTAGTCCATGAATAAAAAGTTTTAAAGACAGTAATAACTACCATCTGTTTCAATCTGCTGGGAACACACTTAGGTATGCTGTTGCTATTCCTGTGTAGTCATTTTCATTTCTTTTACTCTTGAAAAGTCTCATGAGGAAGTCCTTATATGAAAGGTGTGGTTTTTCTGAGGCACTGAGTGGAGTCACTGATGTGCATATTTAAGATTATAAAATCTAGTACTGTATCTGGATAGAAACAAAAAGGCAACATGAGAAAGGAGTATTAGCTTAATATTTTTGAGGTTGAACTATTTTTCATACAGAAAAATTCTTCAAACCTTTACATAATTGCATAATTTACCTAAATATGATAATTGCAGTAACTGTTTGGAAGATTAAAATAATTTCCAGTGTTTGTGATGGTATTGCATTTGCTTAGATGTGAAATGGCTTCAAAGATGTATTGTTTCCCTATTGGAAAGTGCTGTAACTTACTTTGTTTGTAACTCAGACTGAAAGATGTGTTGTCTGAATACCCTGCCTGTCAGCCAGAATCCTTTGGAGAGCACATTTATTGCAACCAAATTGAGATGTTTAGCACATTCTCAGATAATTGTAGGTAGCAGAAATATTAACCAGCAGGATTTATTTCTTTGTATTTAGCTTGGCTCTGAAACTTAGTGGGATCACACTTTTATAATTTTTTTCACTTGAGCAATAACGAGCAGAGTATCTAATGCTAGGCAATGTTACACTGCACCATTACTGGATGTTCTCAGGTTAACCATTCCATATTCACTCCTTTAGAAAATAGTACAGGAGGAATGAATGAGAACTACACAATGCTAAAGAAATATAAATTTATAGTCTACCATAGTTCTGTAAGTGTGCACCACACTCAGAATAGTGCCTTCTTCATACATTGCTTTTTGTACATGTGTCTTCCTTAGATACCAAAATATAACTTTTATTTGATCATTATCAGCTTACAATTCCAGAATTAAAGTTATATTATGGCTTTCTTATTTTAAGCAAAAATATTAAAATTTGCCTGACCTGTGGTGGCGCAGTGGATAAAGTGTCGACCTGGAAATGCTGAGGTCGCCGGTTCGAAACCCTGGGTTTGCCTGGTCAAGGCACATATGGGAGTTGATGCTTCCAGCTCCTCCTCCCTTCTCTCTCTCTGTCTCTCCTCTCTCTCTCTCTCTGTCTCTCCCTCTCCTCTCAAAAATGAATAAATAAATTAAAAAAAAATATTAAAATTTAAGTACTATTATGAGATTTATATTTACCCTTTTGAAAAATATTTTTCACACAGGAAAATTACTTGGACAAACAATATCTCTGGAAAAATTTGCTATGCATTTACATGCTTGTACTACTGAAAAAAGAGATTTTTCTTATAGAAAAAAATTATTCATTTTAGAGAGGGAAGAGAGAGAGAGAGAGAGAGAGAGAGAGAGAGAGTAGGAGCAGAAAGCACCAACTCCTATATGTGCCTTAACCAGGTAAGCCCAGGGTTTCGACCTGATGAACTCAGCATTTCAGGTCAATGCTCTATCCACTGCGCCACCACAGGTCAACTGTGATTTTATTTTAATTTAGTAAGAAGAGGGGAGGCAGAGAGACAGACTCCCATATATGCCCCAACCAGGATATACCCAACCATCCCATTAGGAGGCGAAGTTCTGCCCATCTGGGGCATTACTCCACTGCTCAGCAACCAAGCTCTTCTTAGCACCTGAGGGGGAGACCATGGAGCCACCCTCAGTGCCAGGGCTAACTCACTCTGATCAAGTAATGGCTGCAGGAGGGGAAGAGAGAGAGAGAGAGAGAGAGAGAGAGAGAGAGAGAGAGAATGAAGCAAGAGGGGAGGGGTGGAGAAGCAGATGGGCACTTCTCCTATGTACCCTGACAAAGAATCAAACTCTGGACCTCCACACACCATGTTGATGCTCTACCACTGAGCAAACCAGCCAGGGCCTGAGATTTGTATTATTACATGAAGTTTATTATGTATTTTGGCAGATTATGAAATAATATCAGTGCCAAAAGCCATTTGGAAATGGTGATAATTCAATGTTCCAAAATTCATTATCAATTAAGTGGTATTTTAAAAATATCATTATTTTGAGATTATTTTCCAAATCCTTATGGTGCTATTTTTTTAAAGATATTCACAGTCTACTAGGAAATATGAATAAAAAAAATGTTGATACCTGTATTGAACTGCTGTTTCCTTAGAGATTAACTTACACTAAAATTTTTAAAAAGAATTTGTCACTATGGTCATTGAAACTAAAAGTATTTACTATTTGATTTAAATAACAATTTGTTTAATTTTAAAAGGTAACAATTTGATTTAGGTTTGATTATATTTTATCTGTATGCTCACAATAAGTAAATTTTAATGATGGTATATGGTCTTTAAAACAATCAGTTTTTATTTTTTGCAATAATGAGCAGTTGTGTGTAAAATTAATTTATAGGAACATTTAGGATTTAATTCTAATGACACATACTTTTCTACCTAAAGCATCTTAGCAAATTACTTAACATTCAGATTGTATCACAATGATCTTGAATATAGTCTGCCTGACTACCAAAATATAAAAAAGTTGAAGCTAGTCATATTCAAATTCAATTGATCTATTTCTATATATGTGCGTGGGTGTGTTTGTATGTATCTCCATTTTATGGAGATGTGTCTACCATTTAATTGATCCAATTTGCATTATGTTTGCCTTCTTAGTTTTGACATCCATTTTATACTTTTGTAAAATATATCTTAAATTTTTGCACAGCTGATACATGCTATAAACATTCCAAAATTAATAGTGGACAAAAGGAATAAGCTTTTCTGTGTCCCTGGGACTGCTTCTCTCCCTAAAATTTTAGTACTAATATGGGAAGTTATAATCTTTTTTTTTTCCTTCTCTTCTCTCTATAAGTGCTTTCTGAAAGCTCTGGGGTAAAGGATAAAAACTGATTCTGTTGCTCTGAGGGACTTACAGAAAGTGGATATTATGTTTTTCCTAAGGACAGAGGCAAGGGAACGTTGACAAAAGGGTGCTTCTGCACATCAGGAATGGAGAGTGTTGTGAAAGGGTGTACGGTTGTCTATTACATCCATGATTTTGTCCCAGTGTAAGTAATTCATTTTCACCTTGACTCCACTCAGAAATTTTATTCTTGTTACCAGAAGAAATTAAAGTACCCTTTTTTTATATCAAAATGTATACCAGAACACAAAATTTCCAGAACTGGAAAGGTATCAATAAGCCACAATATCCTACAAAAAGAAAGATACGTCATTGTGGGATGATAAGCAAAGCAGAGGCCACTGACATTCTGTTGGGTACTTTGTAGGGGAAAAGTATCTTTGTGGTAACATGTGATGAAAACTGGAAACAGAAAGATAAATATCAACAAACACATAAAATAAGATTAAGAATCTGTTCAAAGAATAATAAAAGTATAAACCCATGTGGGCAGTGTTGCATTAAAAATAAACAAAAAAGAGATAGGAATAGACACATAAAAATACAAAACTTTTTTTAAGGGCCAAAACAGAGACAATTCCACTGACTGATGATTTTCTCAATTTTTATAAAAGCACCATTCTATATTATGATGAGCTGAGAGCTTCTCCTGCACATACTCCCTGAGCCATGTGGAGGCCGTGTCTCCTGATAGATATAAGGGTGACTGCTGTGCAACCTGAATTGTCTACTCTAGTGTTTACTTATTAACAAAAAGTAAAGCATTTAAGAACATTGAATCAAATAGTGGGAAACGTTGAACTGTTTAACATACTTTAGAAGTAGCAGGGGCCCTGGTCAGATGGTTCAGTAGACAAAGCATTGTCTTGGTGTACATATGTCACAGGTTAGACCTCCAGTCAGGGCACCTATAAGAAGCAACCAATGAGTATGTAACTAAAAGGAACAATAAAGTGAAACAAAGAATCGATGTCTCTCCCTCCCAACTGCTTCTCTCTCCCTTGTTCTCTGTCTTTCCCTCACTTTCTCTCACAAACATACATCAATGGCAAAGAAATGTTTTTAAAGTAGCAGAAAAGAATTGCAGAAGTCTGACTTTGTAGATAAGCACCTAGTTTTCGCACCAATCCATAGAGCATCGTAAATTCGCAATCCAATCCAGAATTTTTTTAGTTTAAGGATATTTTTTTCTTCAATTAAAAAATTAGTCAGTTTTTGTATGCAAATGTTTAGATACAAACCTTATCATTATCAAAAATCCAATAAAGCTAAATTGTACATTAAACAGCATTAAAAAATGTGTTTCAGTTGGTTTAAGTTTTTAATCTTGACTTCATAGTGCATACCATGTCTGTATTTTGTTACTATCTTTGCTAAAATTCAATTTCCTCCTTTTCTTGATTATTAGATAAGTGGGAATAAAGACTCCAAAAGCTCTCTTTCACATATACTTTTGAGATATAAAGTAATAAATCGTGAGCAGTCTTAATCCATATTGATGCAATGTTACAACTTAGAATTCAACAGTATGACCACACAATGAGAGAAAATTAAAATTTACTAAAACTGATCTGTGAGAAGATTTTTAGAAAGTCCTGTAAAATCTCTTTCTCCTGTCAGAAGTGGATTAAAAAATGAATAGATTCCCCTACCATCTCCCAAGTAGGTTCATGAAGTATGTACTCTATACATCATTAGAATTTTGGACAACCGCATGATAGTTTACCTGACCTATTTTTCTTGCATAGCACATACCTTGCAGGATTCTCTTAATATAAAAGCAGTTAATTTTGTCAAATCTTTGACTTTTTTTATGCATTTACTAATGACAGTGTAGTTTACCATACAAGTATGACTGCTTATCTACAAAGGTAAATATATTTTTCCTTATACAATCATAGATTCATGATTCAAAACAAAATGTGGGTAACCACACTTTTAAAAATATTGTTCCCACTTCTCTCAGTGTCTGTTATCCTCCCCTCGTCTCTTATTTTTATCTATATTTATCACACTTTATATCGTTACTAGATAAGAAGCTCCAAGAAATCAGGAATATTACCTAGCTTCTTCACTTCTTTACCTCCTGCACTAAGAATAAGGCCTACCCTATATTTTGTAATTAACACATACAGTGGTACCTTGAGATACGAGTTTAATTTGTTCTGTAACCAAGCTCGTAAGTCAGTCAACTCATATATCAAACAAATTTCTCCCATTTAAAATAACTAAAATAGATTTAATCCGTTCTAGCCCTGTGAAACATCCCCAACCCATCCTAAATTATGAAAAAAGACGTTTTTAATTAAGAAACACACATGTATACTTTACCAATGCATAACAAAATATATGAAATAAAAGAAAAAAGTGTTATTTAGTACTGTAATCTTAACTTGGAGACAGACGAGTGCAGATAATGGAGGTGAATGGTGGAGGAGGAGGGAGGGAGGAAGGGATGCAGGCACTGTAGACATGTAAACTAAAACTGCACTTTCTTAACACTAAATGTAAACTAAAACTGCATTTTCTTTACTTTAAACAAAATTAAAACCACTTTTTTTTACTTAAAATGAAACCACAAAAACTTTATTTAAAAAAATGCACTTTCTTAACTTTGAACTTAACCTAAACTTAACATTACGTATTTTTCATTGAATCATCACCTGTTTTTGCCTTTTTGGCTGCACTTTCAGCACTTTCACTTGCAGGACTTTTGAATAAAAATTTATCCAAAGAGGTTTGCTTTTGCCTGCCTTTTCAAATGTTACGGAAATGTGACAAAAAAGTGTCATTAAAAAGTGCTGAAGCACGACCAGTTGAAACTTTTTCTGGGTGTTTCTTTTCAATGAAACTTGAAAGCTTCTCCCACATTGCCAGCATGTCTTTCATTTCACTTGTAGAAATCACTTCCTCTGACTCTCCCTCCTCCTCATGACTAATCTCTTGCAGAAGCTCTGTATGTTGCATTATCTGTAGCTTCTTCAACTCCTCAGTTGAGAGTTCTTCCTCATGTTCCTCAATGAGCTTGTTTACATCACCCTCATCTACCTCCAGGCCGATCGAATTTCTGAGGGACATAATCTCCTCCAATGCTTCTACCTCAGTAGTTCTCTGGTTCAAATACTTTGAAGTCCCTGTCTGCAACATCAGGCCATAACTTTTCCATGCCGAGTTCAAGGTTCTTCTTGTAACCACTTGCCATGCCAAGTCAATAATGCATAAGCATATCACGATGTTGTAGTGATCTTTCCAAAACTCTCAAAGGGTTAGGTTTGTATTCTTAGTCACTTCAAAGCAGCGGCAGAACAAGTGCTTTGTGTAAAGCTTTATAAAGTTGGAAATGACCATCTAATTCATAGATTGGAAGATTGAAGTCCTGTTGGGTGGGAGGTAGAGGACTTTCACAAATATGAACTCATCAAGAATGTCATCTTCAAGACAAGATGAGTGGGCTGGAGCATTATCAAGGATTAGTAATACTTTCATCAGGAATTTATTTTCTTTTATTTTTTTTTTACTATTTATTTATTTATTTATTTATTTATTTATTTATTTTTTGTATTTTTCTGAAGCTGGAAACAGGGAGAGACAATCAGACAGACTCTTGCATGCGCCCGACTGACCGGGATCCACCCAGCACGCCCACCAGGGGCGATGCTCTGCCCACCAGGAGGCGATGCTCTGCCCCTCCGGGGCGTCGCTTTGCCGCGACCAGAGCCACTCTAGCACCTGGGGCAGAGGCCAAGGAGCCATCCCCAGTGCCCAGGCCATCTTTGCTCCAATGGAACCTTGGCTGCAGGAGGGGAAGAGAGAGACAGAGAGGAAGGAGAGAGGGTGGAGGAGCAAATGGGCGCTTCTCCTATGTGCCCTGGCCGGGAATGGAACCCAGGTCCCCCACACGCCAGGCCAACGCTCTATTGCTGAGCCAACTGGCCAGGGCCGGGAATTTATTTTCTTGAAGATATTTCTTCACTGCAGGACCAAAGACGAGATTTACCCATTCAATAAAAAACTGCCACATAACCCATGCCCTAGCATTGGCATGCCACATAACCTGCAATTTTTCTTTAAGAATCTTGTGAGTCTTGCCTGACCTGTGGTGGCGCAGTGGATAAAGCGTCCACCTGAAAATGCTGAGGTCGCCAGTTCGAAACCCTGGGCTTGCCTGGTCAAGGCACATATGGGAGTTGATGCTTCCTGCTCCTCCCCCCTTCTCTCTCTCTCTCTCTCTCTCCTTTCTAAAATGAATAAATAATAATTAAAAAAAGAATCTTGTGAGTCTTAAAGGCTCGAGGATTTTTGGAATGTTACACTAGCAGTGGCTTTACTTTACAGTCACTGCTAGCATTTGCACACAACACAGGGTCAGATGGTCCTTCATGAGTTTATGGCCTGGCAGCTTCTTCTCCTCTGAGGTGATGAAAGTCCTTCAGGGCATTTTTTCCCAAAGCAATCCTGTTTTGTCACAGTTGAACACTTGTTGGGGAATGTAGCCTTCCTTTGTAATAAGCACAGCAAAATGTGCAATGTACTCCTCAGCTGCCTTAACGTCAGCACTCACAGCTTCACCATGACTCACCACTGAGTGGATACCAGATCTCTTCTTGAAATTTTCAAACCAGCTGTGACTTGCCTTTAACATATCTTCTGCTGCCTTTTTTGAGGTTGATTGTTCTTTCTTCTTCAAGTCTCTGTAAATAATATGTGCTTTTTTGCATATTACAGTCTCTGTCACTGTATCTCCTGCCAGCTTTTTCTCTTTCACCACACTAGCAGAAGCTTCTCCATTTCTTCATGGATATTTGCCCTTAATCAGGACAAAATTGTAGGGTTTTTTTTGCTGGATTTGTGCTTTTGATGGCATCCTTTGTTTAAGGATGGTACAAATTGTAGATGTATTGTGGTCGTACAGCCTTGCCAGTTTAATCACTTTTACACCACATGCATGTTTTTTTTATTATTTCTTGCTTTACTTCTTCAACTTCATTCTCAAACTCAACAAAAAATTAGGCATTGGTTCTGCCCAACTGGTGTGAACTGCCTGAATTCCACCACTGCTCTGCATGTTTTGATGTTGTCATTTCATATTTATTCATTTTAAATGTTTTTCATTTTTCTTATATTTTTATTTATTAGGAAAGTATTGTTTGTTTTTAAATACTTGGAGATTTTTTAGTAACCTTTCTGGAATTAATTTATATTTAATTTTATTGTAGACATATAATGTATTCTATATGATATCAGTCTTTTCAGTTGATTACATGGCCCTGCATATGACCAACCTCAGTGAATTTTCCACATGTTTCTGTTAACAATATGTATTCTACTATTCTTGGGAAGAGTGTTTTATAAATATCTATGAAACTATGGAAATTGATAGTGTTATTCAAGGTTGTTTTTGGATTTTTTTTTGTATCCTATCAAACTCAAATCCTTTTACAAGTATTCTATCAATGAGAGAGAAATGTTGAAATCTTCAATTAGAATGTGGTTTTGTATATTTCTTTTATCAGTCAATAAGATTTTGTTTGTGCAGTTTGAAGCTCTAATATGCTGCTCAAAAAATTAGGAAATATTTCAAAATGAATATGAAATGATAAAATATTCCCTAATTTTTGTGAGCAGTATATTAGGTTCATACACATTTAAGATTGTTTCGTGTCCTTGATGATTTTTCTGTTTTATCATTATGAAGAGCTTCTCTTTATTCCTCATAATGGTACGTATTTTGAAGTATAAGTTGTCTAATGAGCTACTTCAGCCTTCTTATAATTACTTTATTATAAATGTTCCACTAATGGCACTAATGTCAATGTTAGACTTGTCTCTGTCTTTATATTAGATTTTAGGCGGTATATGTGTTGTCCTTTTATTAATGCAAAATGACATCTCTGCTTTTTAATCAGAATTCTTAACCATTAATTTTAATATTATTTATATATTCAAGTATAAAATTATAATACTAGTTGTATTCCTCTTTTTTTAATCTGTCCTTTGTTGCTCTTTTCATTTCTACCATTAGCTTTTTATCTATACACCTTTTTAGGCCCTGGCCGGTTGGCTCAGTGGTAGAGCGTCGGCCTGGCGTGCAGAAGTTCCGGGTTTGATTCCTGGCCAGGGCACACAGGAAAAGCGCCCATCTGCTTCTCCACCCCTCCCCCTCTCCTTCCTCTCTGTCTCTCTCTTCCCCTCCCGAAGCGAGGCTCCATTGGAGCAAAGATGGCCCTGGCGCTGGGGATGGCTCCTTGGCCTCTGCCCCAGGCGCTAGAGTGGCTCTGGTCGTGACAGAGCGACGCCCTGGAGGGGCAGAGCATCGCCCCCTGGTGGGCAGAGAGTCGCCCCCTGGTGGGCGTGCCGGGTGGATCCCTGTCGGGCACATGCGGGAGTCTGTCTGACTGTCTCTCCCCATTTCCAGCTTCAGAAAAAAAAAATGTGTGGTTGCTCTAAATAAAATAGACATTGTAAACTTATCTTAGTCTACTTTCATGCAATATGACACTTGTCCAATAATATTAAAGCTTTAAAACTATATACTTCCATTTTCCCTTCCTGCCCCATAGGATTGTTGTGATCATATAATTTCCTATGTTATAAATCCTATAATAAAAGTAATTTCATAGATATTTAAAATTTCTCATTTACTTATTATGTCAGGAGGATAACTCAAGTTCTGGTCACTCACTCATGGTCAGAATTAAAATTCCCTAATATAATTTTGTCAATGTAAATTACATCATGTAGACATTAAAAATGGAATAGAGATGTATATGTATGCATACATTCATGTCTATATGTGTGTATATGGTTATTTGGCATATTTACTCACCTTTCTCAGGTTTTTATCAAGTACTACTTTTTTGGTGATGATTAACATTATTATTCTATTTGAGATTTCATCTTTTTTTATTCTCCATCCTTCTTTGCAACTTAAAAAATATTTCCATAACATTTATCAACACTTAACGTACTATATATTATACTAGAAAGCCCGGCGGTCATACGAAATGTCCTCTGTTCCAGATATTATAAATTATAATTAAAATGATTTGTGCAAAGGTGTCTGCTAATTCAAACTGAATTACCCAGGGCAGGCGGTGAGGACGCCCCTTTGCTTAGTGCCCACGGGGTTTCCCCCCCTTCTACTTGCTTAATTGCTTAAAGTAGAGTGCAATGAAGGAAACCACTGGCAGTACATTTTGGGTTAATGTCTTGAAATAATTCCCCCACTTCATTAAATAAGTGCTCAGGAACTCTTTTATTCCATTCTAAATGTGCCGAACTGGCTTCTGAGGGATCAAGTATATATAATTGAACAAACTTTCTTTTCCGGTCAGAAGGATGCAAAGTTCCAGTTTGATGGTAAACTTGACCATGAAGTTGAAAGCAATAAAGTCCTGGTCCAGGCAAGTCAATTGGTTTGTTTCCCATGGACGCAAAAGCAAACGAACTATTAATGGATCGAATGTTATCCATGTACTGTTTGCTATTTGGATGCTGATTAGTCAATAATTTATTCAAGAGTGGTGGATAATTCTCAATTAGTGGAACTACAATGTTTTCATACTTGCAACATTGAGAAAATCCTTTCTTTCCACAGTCAAATCGATTCGTTTCTAACTTGAAGTTTAAGGACTGACAGTGTTCACATTTAATATTCATGTCACCAGAGGAATGCTCAAAAATTAAAGTTTCTCCGTTTGAAACTGTTTTAATCCTTTTTGCGTTTTGGTCAGCATTACTCTGTTGTTTTTTTGCATTTCTCTCCTGCCTTTGTTCAAGGGACTCATTTTGTCAAGACAGGCTTTTTTGTCTTGCATCTGAGGCAAGCCTTGTTTCTCTATGCTCATCAGTCTCATTTTGCCGAGAAAGACACATTTGCTCTGCGACTGAAGCAAGCCTTGTCTTTCTCTGCTCAGTGGTTTCTTTTTGCCGAGGAAACCGTTTTTGTGCAGCTTTAGCTCCTTTTTTCTCCTCTCCAGTGCTGTATTTTCTAGGAGTCATTCTTAAAAGAAATTACATTAAGACTTAGTTTTTATGTAAAACAGATGATTGCCAATGCAAACAAATGTTCACCTTCCCCCTGACACCCTCAATTTGCGTTCAGCCATGGCAACTTCACCCCATTGGCTAGTACAGTTACTCAAGCTATCGGCGACAAACAGACTCTTAAGCCGCATATAATAAAGATGTTTTACATATTTATTTTATTTTCTACCCCCTTCACACTCCTGAGGTGAGCTATTATAATAACACTAAATGTTTATGTCCTCCCTCCAAATTCATATTTTGAGGCCCTAAACTCTAATGTGATGGTATTTAGAAGTACAGCCTTTAAGAAGTAATTTTATTTAAATGAAGTAATATAGGCGGTACCCTCATCATGGGATTAGTGTCCTTAGAAAAAGAGGAAGAAACATGAGAATTCTCTCTCTCAGCCCTGTGAGGACAGTGAGGAGGTAGCCATCTGAAAGCCAGAAAGAGAGTCCTTACTAGAAACCTAAATGAATCTGCCAAAACTTTGATTTTGGACCTTATAGCCCCAGAACTGAGAAAATAAAATTTTGTTGCTTAAACTACACAGTTTATGGTATTTTTTAAAATAGCAGCTCTAGCTGACTGAGGGACTGTAATGCCAATAGCCAGGGCTACCATCACAGCAGCCTGGCCCATGCAGGTTCACATTGGATTCGGATAGTCGGTAAAGAAACAATGGAGCCAAAAACTGGTGGGCCATTATCTTTAATCCTAGCTTGCACCTGGCGGGCAAGTAAAAATACACACTGGGTTCCAAAACCCACTCACATTCAGTGCTCACAAAGCTACTGACTTATCTGAGTTTCCTAGAATCAAAGGTTTCTAGCTCAACAGACTTATTCACCCCTGTTCCCCATCTCCTTCCTTCTCCCTGCACAAACTCTGCACTAACTGGCTTCTCACTCAACACTCCACCATCTTAACTGCTTCTCCTGGCCTCCTCCACGTGGCCTCTCTCTGCTCTCTCTCTGCTCTCTCTTCTGATGTTAATTTCAGGAACCAAGAGAGTGCAAGCTCCTGTTCTGCCCCCATTTTATAGTGTAGAAATCAAAACCTTTAATCCAATATACAAAATAGGGAAGTCTCTAATACAAAATCACCTATCTGAGGCATGATTGAATTGTACCACCCTACATCAGAAAGGGTGGGAAAGTCTTAATCCCCAAACCAAGCCCCAGGCTACAAGGATCCTGCCTGCCCACAGCCCGCCCCCAACACACATTAATATCACCTGGGCAACAGCTTTCATATGGGCAGCACCATCTTTAACAAAGTGAGCATAATATATTTTATCTGCCCAACAGACTCCTTCTTACTTCACTATTAGGGAGTAGAAGGGAGGGAGTTCTGAATCTCACAGGGCCCACAATAGTATCACCCTACCTGGGAGGGACAAGACTGCCTCAGTACTGTTCCCCTGTGGCCTCCACATACATCATCGGGGTGAGAGTGGACTTATTACTTCTGGACAATGGTGAAAGTCCTGATTCCCCTAGGCCTCCTCCGACATGACCCTAGTAAGGAGAAGAAAGGTATTGGGTGGTGGGGGCCCCCAAATATCCCATGGGGCTTTTTCTTACAGTATATCAGGGCTAATATTGGTGGCAGAGGTATACAGATTCATTACTGTTGGGCAGATAAAATATATTATGCTCACTTTGTTAAAGATGGTGCTGCCCACGTTGAAGCCCATTGCCCAGGTGATATTAATGTGTGTTGGAGGCGGGCTGTGGTTAGGCAGGATCCTTGTAGCCTGGGGCTTGGTTTGGGGACTAAGCCTTTTTTCCACCCTTTTTGATGTGGGTGGTATAATCCCATCATGCCTCAGATAAGTGACTTTGTATTAGAGACTTTTTTATTTTGTATATTGGATTAAAGGTTTTGATTTCTGCACTATAAAGTGGGGCAGACCAGGAGCTTGCTCTCTTGGATCCTGAGATTAGCATTAGAGCCGAGAGCAGGTTGGAGAGCAGAGTAAGGCCACGTGGAGGAGAGGAGAGGCAGCCAAGATGGTGGAATGCTGAAAGAGAAGCCAGTTTGTGCAGAGTTTGTGCAGGGAGAAGGAAGGAGATGGAAAACAGAGGTGAATAAGTCTGTTGAGCTAGAAACCTTTGATTCTAGGAAACTCGGATAAATCAGTAGCTTTGTGAGCACTGAATGAGTGGGTTTTAGAGCCCAGTGTGTGTTTTTACTTGCCTGCTGGGTGCAAGCTAGGATTAAAGGTAATGGCCCACCATTTCTTGGCTCCATTGTTTCATTACCATCTGTCCAAATCAAATGTGAACCTGCATGGGCCAGGTGGCTGTGAAGATGGCCGTGGATACTGGCCATACAATTACCCTCTGGCAGAAGTGAAATCTAGGATCCCACATCACTTTTCTTGGTAGAGGTATTATTATCTAAACGTTTTGACCTGGTAGGCTACTTAATTGCTCGTCCTTTCGTAGAGAGAACTGACTTTTCTTGGAATGCTTTCTGTGTATGTGTGTCTACTTGTTCGCATTTTTGGTTACTGGCATTTCTACATTTTCCAACAATCAATCTGGGATAGGTGAGACTAAAAGAAAACCATGTTGCTCTTCATAACACAAAGTTCCTAACCAGTTGACTATCTCTGTATTTTTTAGGGTCATCTTATCCTTGTTTTATATCTAATGTATGTCTTCCTGAAAGCCAAAGTTTGCCTAGTCAACTTCTTAGAATTCAAAGTAATATTATGAGGTTCTGTACTTTTTATTAAAAAGGTAATTCATGTAAAGAACATGAATCAGTGTTCAATGACTTTTAGAAACCCCCAGACACATGCACACACATGCAGTCACATTCACCCAAATTCCTGGGCCTTGGGGAGGGGGCATTGTTCTAGGCTTTCTACCCACAGACCTAGTCTCTCACAGGAGCATTCGGAATTCAGAATTAGAGCTAATGAAATGCAAATCCTCTAAGGAAAGCTTTTCAAGAATGGATTTAGTTTTAAGCATTTATCTTTATAATAACTAAGTCTTTTTAAAAGTTGTTTCAGCATCCAGTTATATTCTCTGGATTCCACAAAATTCCCATATCATAAAGAAGTTAAAATTAAACAGATAATATTAATGTGCATAATTTTTTTTAAAAAAAGATTCACCTAAAAGATTATTTCAGTGATTTTATATAGATATGAGCAGAGATTTTTGGAAGCTGAGTATATAAGGGAGAAGGGAAAATGAATCTATTATTATCATCCTATGCCTTAGAATAGAAATAAAACTTAAAATATGAATTGATCTTAGTTTTAAATCTAATTAAACTAAAAGAGCAAATATTATTTCTATTCAACATACTCCCTAAATTTGTGCCAAAATTATTTTTAACCCTTTGAGTAGTATAAACGTTCATGTATGTCCTCGTGCCTCCTGACCATCCAGAGTAACTGGAACTAATTTCATTTTTTTTAAAAAAAAACTCACTCCTGGGGGGGCTGCGAGCATGAAAAAAACTCACTACTGAAAGGGTTAAAAAAAAAAAAGAAAAAGAGTGACAAATAAAACCTATATATTTTATGTCTCTGACCATACACAAACTCAAAGGAGAGGGCAGTTTTAGATCATTATATCTACATTTTGTTGAAATATAAGAGAAAAACTAGAACCTGAATAATTTAAAGATGTCATTAATAATATATAACTAAAAATCAAGATTTTTATGTTTCCCAACCTCATTATATACGTTATGCTATCAATGTTTTAATGATTAGTTAAAATTATAAATAATCAATAAGTTCTGCATATTCTTTTCAAAAGTATATGCCAATGAATATAATTTTTTTTTCTGGAGCAAATTCATTTTTAAATTTTTATTTATTTTTTATTTATTCAATTTTTTATAGAGGAGAGGGAGAGAGAGAGAGAGAGAGAGAGAGAGAGGAGAGACAGAGAGAGAGAAGGGGGGGAGGAGCTGGAAGCATCAACTCCCATATGTGCCTTAACCAGGCAAGCCCAGGGTTTCGAACCGGCGACCTCAGCATTTCCAGGTCGATGCTTTATCCACTGGGCCACCACAGGTCAGGCGCAAATTCATTTTTATAAAAAGTATTCTTACTCTGAGCCCCAACACAGAGCTTGAAGGATGGAGAGCAACCATTGATGATGAACATAGCTTAAAGTGATTGAGTTGAAGACACACTAATGGTTTTACTACTGTTTTTCTGAATATTGTTAGATTCTTTAGTCCTTAATCAGTAACTACATATTTGTTTTATATTAAATATTAATATATATTTGATTTTGTTTCTATTGGGAAAGCGAATTAGAATATACATTATCTTGAATAGAGATCATATTTATTAATATATGTATGTATATGTATATATGTATATATTATTTGTATAAAACTTATTAATATATATGTATGTTTGTATATGTATACATACATATGGACATATATATGCTAATAGCATCAAATGATTTTTAGTTGTGTTCAATTTTTTTTTTTCTGAAGTTGGAAACAGGGAGGCAGTCAGACAGACTCCCGCATGTGCCCGACTGGGATCCACCCGGCATGCCCACCAGGGGGTGATGCTCTGCCCATTTAGGGTGTTGCTCTGTGGCAACCAGAGCCATTCTAGCACCTGAGGCAGAGGCCATGGAGCCATCCTCAGTGCCCGGGCCAACTTTTTGCTCCAATGGAGCCTTGGCTGTGGGAGGGGAAGAGAGAGACAGAGAGGAAGGAGAGGGGGAGGGGTGGAATGGTAGAGAAGCAGATGGACGCATCTCCTGTGTGCCCTGGCCAGGAATCGAACCCGGGACTCCTACACACGAGGCTGATGCTCTACCACTGAGCCAACTGGCCAGGGCTTAGTTGTGTTCAGTTTTGATAATATCTTACTATTAATTTTTTTGTAATAATATAGTTGATGTGAGTATATATAATAATTTTAAAATCTTTACTATAATCTCCCTTTGAGGAAAATATGTCTGAAATATTGGTCTTTAAAATGGAAAGCACAGCTTATATACATTATTTTAACAACCTTTTGAATTTTGTATAAGTGTACTTGAAAATGCGTGTGTTCATGCAATCTAAAAGGATTTCCTTTTTATTTGATAGAACCTATGTAACAATAAGATATGTATCTCTGTAATTAGGAGAATAAATTTATACAGAGTATAATATGAAGTTCTATTGCTTTGTATTTGCCATGACTAACTAATGATTATGATCAGGTTGGTTGCAAATGGCTATCAGATATTTTTCAGTCTTCAAATGGAGAGGTTACTGTGATACTTGTGACACACTATGACCAATAAAATCTTAAGCTTACCTAGATTAAATAATAACCAAAATAAATTCAGATAGATAAGAAAAATGGCATTTTGGACATTTCTTGGCCTATAAACAAAAATGAAAATACAGAACTTATTTTTTTCTCTTTCTTTTGCCATTGACTAGACCTCATTTATATGGTTGCATATTAGACTAGTTTGAATCTTGCAATTGTTTTCTATTTGCTGCTGTAACAATTTGCCACAAACTTGGTGGCTCAAAACAAGTTTATCATCAGAAAGTACAACAGAAGCATTACTGCTGAAATCACAGTGTCAGGAAGGCTGTATTTCTTTCTGGGAGCTCTGAGGAAGAATTAATTTCTTCGCCTTTTCCTGCTTCTCCAGGCTACCCATATTCCTTCATCGGACCAGCCAGCAATGCTCAGCTCTCTGTGCCTTCATTAGTGGTCACATTTCTTTCTCTGACTCTACAAAGCCATTCTACTTTTAAGGAACCTTGTGATAACAGTGTACTCACCTATATGGTCCAATTTAATTCCTATCATAAAATCAACTAATTAGCAATTTTAATTCCATCTGAAAACTCAATTCAGCTTTTCCAGGCAATCTAACAATCAGATTCTAAGGATTAGGATAGATGCATCTTTGGTAACCATTATTCTGCCCACTACAAGTAAGTTTTAAGTTTGTTGTCAAGAGAAAAGGCAATCTGAAGCCACTGTGGAGCTTCTTCAAAAAATTAAAAATCAGGAAGCCCAAAATATTAAACACATTTAAAAAGCCAGTGTATTCCTGTGGGTGTAAGATAATAATTTATTAATTTGTGTTCATTTATAGGAGGTTGTAAAATATGCCCTTTATAAATATGTGGGCAAATGAGGACTTAAAAATAAATGTATGACAAGAGTGAATGCTCAAATAGTGTCCACTATTGCAGTACAAAATAAATTAAGAAAGAATGTCTTTCTATATATCTCAATTAATTTTTATTTAGTACCTATTTTTGCAGAGAATAGCAATACATATTTCACAACATACTATTCTTTGAACTCAGAGATTGTTAATATTATACTGAATAAAATATATGACTTGTGTTCACTTAACTTATCCTCTCCCAGTGGCTAATATAGTATCTGGCAGTCAACAGTGTCTCAGAATTCTATCTGAATGAACAAAGAGATGAAAGTGTTAAACTTTTCAGGAGCTTGATCATTTGGTGGGTGGGGGAATTACCACATTTCTTTTTCAATTTTCTCTATTTGCTCAAAGAGTTCCGCTGTGAATCTAAAGCCATTTTTTCATGTTGGCTCAAATCAAATTACATCCCGAATGTTCAGAAGAACCCATAAAACAAGTAGAAGAAAAACCAAAGGATCCTAAAAATAATTTTCTAAATAAAAATTTTATTTACTCTCTAGGCAATTTTCTTATTCTGTCAAAAAACAAAAAACAAAAAACAATGCTATCCATATAAAACTATTATAAGAAAAAATAATGGTCAAATGTGCATTCACTCAAAGTACATGAAATAATGAATAGCATTATACACACTACAACATTTTATACCAGGGAGGTTGCCTTGTTTTTATTCTCAGCAAATGAGAATTACATGTATTTTAATGATTTAAGGATTATTAAGCCAATATTAGTTTCATGCTTAATGTGTCTTTGACATCTTGCTTGAACCATTGATCTTCTTGTCCTTAAAAATGTTCCCTTGTTAACACATGTGCGTGTGTGTGCGCGTGCGTGCGCACACACACACACACACACACAAAAGATTATAAATGTATCTTAGTCAAGGAGAGAAGCACACACAATTCCCAGAAGCACATTAGTCATCCAGAGCAGGAGCAGAGGCAGCATCTCTCCCAGATTCACCCGTTTCCAGAATAGAGTGTGTCCGTAAAGTCATGGTGCACTTTTGACCAGTTACAGGAAAGCAGTAAAAGACAATAGAAATGTGAAATCTGCACCAAATAAAAGGAAAACTCTCCCAGTTTCATACCTTTTCAGTGCAGTTCAATGTGGGCTCACGCACAGATTTTGTAGGGCTCCTTAGGTACCTATCCCGTATAGCCTCTACAGACTTGTCACTGACTGATGGCCTACCAGAAGGGGGTTTCTCCACCAAACTGCCTGCTGGTTTCCTTCAACTGCTTATCCCACCGAGTAATGTTATTCCTATGTGGTGGCGCTTCATTATAAATGCGCCGATATTCACGTTGCACTTTGGTCACGGATTCAAATTTAGCGAGCCACAGAACACACTGAACTTTCCTCTGTACCGTCCACATCTCGACTGGCATGGCCATGGGCTGCTCTGCTGTATATACGGTGTTACATCATTATCTGTGCATGCACACATGCTGCTCATCATCCTACAGAAACTGGGATGGTTTTCCTTTTATTTGGTGTGGATTTCACATTTCTATCATCTTTTGTTGCTTTCCTGTGACCAGTCAAAGTGCACCATGACTTTACGGACACACTGTATATCATAGGGAATTGGGAGAGTAGCTCAGCTGAAGATGCACGTGCATGTTGAGGTCATGGCAGTTGTCAAAGACCTAATTTTGTGTGTGTCAAACTCCTTTTTCACTTGGGCCTTACATTGCTATGAACAATTTATGCAAACCACCTCTGTGCTTAATGACTGTAAGAGGTTTACTGCTACTAGGCACTCCTGGATTTTGAACCTAAATGAACTGGAGAAGCCCTATCTGTTTTCTGAGGAAAAGAGTAAGTGCCTCAGTTTTCCTAAAGACTCTTGATCTGCCTGTACTGGAACTGTTGCTTGTCTATGGTCACTATTTGGAGCCCATTATTTTGATGAAATTGGAAGTAGTCAATAGCCTCGCTGCCCTGTAACCTGAAGTCTGGTGATTGATTGCCTCCAGTGTTCATCTGTATTTTCATTTCCCTGTGTGTGATGGATTTGGGCAGACTATAAGCATTGGCCTGATGGACAACTACAAAGTAAAAAGCAATTTATTTTTTATTTTGTTTGTGTGAGAGGCAGAGACAGAGAGAGTCAGAGGGAGGGACAGATACAGGCAGACAGACAGGAAGGGAGAGAGTTGAGAAACATCAATTTTTTGTTGTTGCTCCTTTGATGTTCATTGATTGATTTCTCATATGTGCCTTGACGGGGGGGGGGGGTACAGCAGACCGAGTGACCCCTTGCTCAAGCCAGCGACTTTGGGCTTAAGCTAATGAGCATTGCTCAAACCAGATGAGCCCGCACTCAAGCTGGTGACCTCGTGGTCTCGAATCTGGGTTCTCCACATCCCAGTCCAATGCTCTATCCACTGTGCCACCACCTGATCAGGCAAAAAATGCAAATATTTTTAACTTTATGTACAAAAGAACTAATTTTATGTGGGAATATTCTTAATAAAATCATGGAATAGGTAACGAGGTAATAGTAACTATATTTATTTATAAAAATCAAGAGAGAACAGAAGAGACAGCAACACTCAAAACTATTGCCACAATTTCATGAATGCTTTCAGTCTTTCTGTACAATCACTTCCCATTTTGTCAAACCTTTTCTTACTTAGATAATTTATAACTTATTCAGGAATTGCCGTGTATTAATAAATGGCTGCAGACCTGGCTTACTGCTCATTACTTCAAGAACTGCTCTATTTACCTTATGTCCTCAAGTGATTTTCATCAATCATGGATTCATTGCCTCTATTTTGCATGAAGTCTTTAACAGTTTTTGAAAATTTTTTTCAAAGAATTTTTTATGTAGTATTTGCTCAGTTGAATAACCTATTAACGATAAGTGCCAGGATGTCTGTGAGGTGTTTTTAAATTTTAATTAATTTAATTATTTCACAGATGAATACAAAGGCTTAAGAAATAAAATATTTACTCAAGATTATATAATGGTATATTTGCCTATATATGTCTGACTCAAAATTTTATATTTATAAGCATCAAGTTCTAGTACCTAATAAATTAATGCATCCATATTGGTAGTTTCAGAAAGAGAGTCACATTTTCTCTCCTTTGAATTTGTTGCAAAATCCTGTGAACCTATTCATTATCATATTAACCCTGATGCCTCTTCTGGGTGACCTCATATTCAATGAATGAATTTTGGGTTTTTAAACATCAGTATTAGCACTTCTGTTTTACCTGGATCCATAAATATAGCTTGGCGATTTCTGATTTTCTGCCCCCAAACCATTTACTTATACCTGAAATATAGTAGTCTCCTTTATCTGTGATTTATCTTTCCATGGTTTCAGTTGCCTACAATTAAATGTGATCTGAAAATATTTAATTAGAAAACATCCAGAATTAAACAATTCATAGGTTTTAAATTGCATGCCATTCTGAGCAGTGTGATGTAATTTCATGCTATCCTGCACTGTTCCACTCAGGACATGAATCATTCCTTTGTCCACTGTATCCATGCTGTATACATACCCGCCCATTAGTCATTTAGCAGCTATCTTGGTTATCAGATCGACTCTACTAAGGCAGTGCTTGTGTTTAAGGAATGCTTATTTTACTTGATAATGGCCTTAAAATCATTTTCTTCTACTTTTAACAATGTATTGTTAGAATTGGTCTATTTTATTGTTTTTGTTGTTAACATCTTACTGTGCCTAATTTATAAATTTTCATAAGTAGGCATGTATAAAATATATGTGTGTGTGAGTGTGAGTGTGTGTGTGTGTGTATGTGTACATATCAGACAATCTTTAAGGTATCAGGCATCCACTAGGGGTCTTGGAACATATACCCTGCAGATAAAAAGGGCCTGTGAACTGTTTTACATGGTAACTTGAATCATTGTCCAAATCTGTCTCCATCTAACAACACACTTTTCCACATTATGTTTTTATACTAAAACAATAATGGAATTGGTTTCTTTTCTTCTTTCTCCCTTATAAGTCTTCAAAAAGCTTTCTAAAAACTCAGTATGGTCTAAAATGAACTCTCTTAACATGTAAAACTGTTTCCACTCTTTTTATTATTATTATTCAGTGAGAGGAGGGGAGGCAGGGACAGATTCCTGCATGCGCCCCACCAGGATCCACCTGGCAAGCCCACTAGGAGAGGATGCTCTGCCCATCTGGGGCCTTGCTCCATTGCTGAGCAACCAAGTTCTTCCTACTGTCTGAGGTAGAGCCATCGAGACATTCTCAGCACTAGGGCCAACTTATTCCAATCAAGCCTGGCTGGAGGAAGGGGAGAGAGAGAGAGAAACAAGAGAGGGAGTGGTGGAGAAGCAGATTGGCACTTCTCCTGTGTGCCAGTTCCCGGGACATCCACATGCAGGGCCGACGCTCTACCACTGAGTCAACCGCCCAGGACCCTGTTTCCATTCTTACTTAACATTGTTTAAAAATTTGGTAACATGCAATGTGACTCCCTCTTTTTAGGATGTATTTATTAAACTTCTTGCTTCAGGTGGAACATTCCTTTTATTATCACCTCTAAATAGGTGTTTATCTACTTAAGTACTTTCAAGAGAAAACTGTGTAGGCATATTTCAAATGGCCAAATGCATACTCATCAGTGGGGTTTCTTTCCCTCTTACCTCAAATGATTTAATCTGCTGAAACATATATAAATCATACCTCTATTGCATTAGAAATAGAACCTAATACCTATATATATTTTATGGCTATGGTGATAAAAATTATAATTGTGAACATTAGCATTTCATTTTCACAAAGCAGCTGCCAGTTTATGATCCCTTAGGAATGTATTAAATTTGTGAGCTGAGTTGAAAGTCATCATGCTTACTCAGATCTATTCCCTGTCATCATACATCAGAAATATTCTTTCTAAAATGATACCTTCATTGGAAAAGGTATTTAGAAACTAATCTCTAGCCTTTTCTAAGGTACTGTCTTCATCATATTTTGCCTCCTTTTTTTGTTTCTTTTATTCCATAAGTCCCCTTGTGGCCAGAATATGTCTTCTGCACTGCATTATTTATTATCTGTTCTTTGTGTTACATTTGATTTTTAAAAAGACAGAGAAATGGCTTATAGAAATGACTTTTTGTTTTCTCTTCCTCTGTACTAGCCCCCACCTCCTTGCCAAACGCTTTTTCCAATGGTAACAAAGTTCAAAAGCAGGAAAGAACTGTATAAACATTTTGTTAATTTTCTCTCTTTCCACTGCTCTGGATGGAGAAAGTTCAAGCTATTTTCTGTGACTCATGAGCTGCCACAGAAGTTCACACTGGAAGTGGTGAGCGAAGGGGGTTCGCTGGGATTGGACTGAGCAGGCGCAAGGTTCATTTGCAGCTGCTAAGAGAGCTGTCAAGGTGGCACAGGCCTTGAATGTGTTTGATCCTGCCAGGCCCTGTGAGCTGGATGTTCATGTAACCTCGGAGGGGTTTGGATGGGGCTTGTGGCAGCGGACAGAGCGCCTACGGCAACCTATTGGATTTTGGTCCCAATTGTGGAAAGGTGCTGAAGTTCGTTACTCATTAGTAGAGAAGCAGCTGGCAGCTGTGTATGCTGCCCTCCTGGCAACTGAGAGTATTACAACCACAACACCAGTTACAGTCAAAACAACATACCCTATAGCTGGATGGGTGAGAGATTGGGCAACTAAACCACGTAGTGGTATGGCCCAAATGTCTACCCTGGCCAAGTGGGGTGCCTATCTGCAACAACGCTGTGCTCTTAGCATCAGCCCATTGAGGGCAGAACTGCAGGAGGTCTTGGGTCCAGTCACCTATGCGACCTTAGAGTCAGGTGCAACTGGGGCTCAGGAGGCAGAACCTGAGGTCAGTCCTTACCAGGAGGGGCGGGTGCCCATCCCCGAAGATGCCTGGTATACTGATGGTTCCAGCAGGGGCCAACCTGCCAAATGGACGGCTATCGCCTTCCATCCGGCCACTGAGACTATTTGGATGGACACGGGTACAGGCCAAAGCAGCCAATGGGCAGAATTAAGAGCTGTTTGGCTAGTTGCCCATAATGAACCTTCACCTCTGGTGATCTGTACTGACAGTTGGGCTGTCTATCGTGGACTGACCCTTTGGATTGCTACTTGGCACATTAACCAGTGGATGGTAATGCACCATCCATTATGGGGTCAGGCCATGTGGCAGGACTTATGGGAAATAGGACACCAGAAGCAGGTGACAGTATATCATGTCACAGGGCATGCCCCTCTAGCCCATCCTGGGAATGATGAGGCAGATACGTTGGCAAGGGTGCGATGGTTGGAGACTGCACCTGCAGGTGATGTGGCACAGTGGCTCCACCGGCGCCTGCTCCATGAAGGACAGAAAACTATGTGGGCTACGGTTAAGGCTTGGAACTTGCCTGTGTCCTATGCAGAGGTACTTGCAGCCTGTGAGCAATGTGCAGTATGTTCCAAGGAACACCCTCGGAGACCACTGGTGTCACCTGGACAGATCCAGAGGGGTTATGTCCCACTGACATGATGGCAGATAGACATCATTGGACCCTTACCAAAGTCAGAAGGGTACCAGTATGCAGTCACTTGTGTAGATACTGCCACCAGGCTGCTTGCTGCTTACCCCGCTCGTAACCCTGACCAGAGGGCAGTCATACAGGCTCTGGACCGCCTGAGTGCTGACGGGCGACCGCTGGTCCTTGAAAGTGACAATGGTACCCACTTCACTGGTTCAACGGTGAGGCAATGGGCTCAAAAGCTGGGGGTGGACTGGAAGTACCATGTTCCCTACCACCCCCAGGCTGCTGGCATCATTGAGCGTTATAATGGACTCTTAAAGCAGGGACTGCGACAGGAGGGGGGCACCGGCTCTCTTACTGGATGGACACGCCGCTTATGGACAGTACTTCGGATCTTGAATGAGCGACCTCGACGGGGAAGCCCAGCTCCAGTAGAGGCCCTCCTGCATCGGACAGCTGCCCCTATTCAGTTGCAGATATGCACTAAGGACATTTTACTCAAGCCAGGTTTCGGACAGCAGGGCAACGTGCTCTTGCCTGCTCCAACAGCCCTTCTTAAAGGACAACGGCTTCAATGGACTTGGCCCTGGACTGTACAGGCCCCCCATCTGAGATGGGTGGCCTTGTTGGCACCATGGGGAAAGGGGTTAGAGGTGGACCTCCAGTTAACTCCTTGGGCAACCAGCACCTGGCCACCTAAGGTAGAAGTGTATTATCCCTTGAGTGCTCAAGGGGACAGCATTTTGAAGGGCACCTTTGTAATTTCTTTATGGCCAATAATGAGTTCCCCTATTTTACTACACATAGAACCAGCAGATGCTGGTGTATTGGCCAATAAGGTTTGGTACTCCCGCTCAGGGCGGCCTCTGGTGCCAGCTACAGTGCTGTCTGCAGATAAAACTCTGGCCTGTATTCTGCCAGAGGGAAAAGATTTGCCTCTCTTGGTGCCACTGACAGCTCTCTCATTTCGCCCATAGTTTTTGATCTGTTAATCCTATTGCTGTAGTTGGTACTATTTCTGTTTATGCAATGTATCCTACTCTTTGCACAGTGACCATCATGGAAGATGCCTGTGGTTTAGATTGTAAAGCGAGCAAAAGGGGTGGAATGTTGGTCAAATAAGTTTGTAAACATGATATATATGTTTGCTCGCTTGTGACTTATAATGGGTGTGGGGGACAGGCTATAAGAAGGCCAGGCTGTTGTAGCCTGAGATTTGGTTTTGGGACTAAGCTTTTCCCCACACCCTTGACTGATTGTATGATCTGGGTGGTGCACTCTCATGAGAAATCCAATTATGCCTTGGATAAGTGACTTTGTATTGGAGACTTCCTTGTTTGTATATTGGATTAAGGGATTTTGGTTTTCTACACTATAAAGTGGGACAGACCAGGAGCTCAGACACACAGTTCCTGCTATCACAATTGCAGGGGCTCCCCTGATCCCTTGCCCTTCATGGGAAGAGCTGGTTTTCTGCTTTTCCCTTGTCTTCTTTTGTGGTTTGCCTGTCTTGGTGAGACACCAATAAATAGGATGGCCCCCCATCCTCTGACTCCGCCATTTCTTTATCGCCTGCCCGAATCCAATGGGAACCTGCATGTGAATGGTCACGATGACGGCTCCTGGTCTTACACTGTCCATGGGGGATGGTTTACTTCAGCTCATATTATCTAACCTGTGAATTAGAAATCAGTACCTTAAAATCACTGGGCCAGTTGTGTCAATATATAGCCAGTGTACATGCAAAGAGAGTAGTCCTGGACCCCTTCTTCTGTCTAGGAGCCACTTTTTGTAGGATATAGGGTTGGGCAAAAGTAGGTTTACAGTTGTTGTAAAGCCAGGAGCCATGGCCAGGGCCACCATCAGAGCAGCCCAGCCCATGCAGGTTCGCGTTGGATTCGGACAGTCGGTAAAGAAACAACGGAGCCACAAACTGGTGGGCCATAGTCTTTAATCCTAGCTTGCGCCCGGAGGGCAAGTAAAAACATACACTCTGGGCTCCAAGGCCCACTCACATTCAGTGCTCACAAAGCCACTGACTTATCCGAGTTTCCTAGAATCAAAGGTTTCTAGCTCACCAGCCTTATTCTCCTCAGTTCCCCATCTCCTTCCTTATCCCAGATACAAACTCTGTACAAACTGGCATCTCACTCAGCACTCCGCCATCTTGGCTGCTTTTCCTGGCCTCCTCCACGTGGCCTCCTTCAGCTGCTGGCTCTACTCTCTCTGCTCTCTCATGCTAACCTCAGGAACCAAGAGCCCAAGCTCCCACTTCATCCCCATTTTATAGTGTAGCAATCCAAACTCTTAATCCAATATACAAAACAGGGAAGTCTCTAATACAAAATCACTTCTCTGAGGCATGATTGGATTGTACCACCCTACATCAAAAAGGGTGGGAAAGGCTTAATCCCAAAACCGAGCCCCAGGCTACAAACACATTAATATCACCTGGACGACGGCCCCCACGTGAGCAGCGGCGCCATCTTTAACAAAGTGAGCATAATACATTTTATCTGCCCAACAGTTGTTATATGAAAAATTATATAATAATGAGTAAATATAACAATATAGAAATAAACTGGGTTTCACATACAACTGTAATACTACTTTTGCCTTACTCTGTATGTATGCCTACCACATTGTTTAATTTTTATTTCTTATTATCTATTTATATACAGCCAAAATTCTGTGAGGTTTGAGTTGGCTCCTTTAAATCCAAATCCCCTTTAAAACTCAAATTTCTCTCACCCAGCTTCCCACTAGCGAGACTTCTTGAGTAAACATATCCCTAGCCCAAACTCCTCCTCCCCTTTAGCAACTCCCTGCTCCCTAGGGAGGTTCTAAAAAATGTCCTTGAGACAGGGCCATCATGAGGGACCTGAAGGTTGGGAGAGGAAGACAGTCTGTAACCAAGGCTACAAACCCTGATATGCTAATTTAAGTATGTCCAGGTGCAGGCAATCCCATGCCAGCAAATGCCTGCAGCAACCCTTATATCTAACATTCTCCCCTGCAGCTTGGGGCTGACACCCTTTGCTGGTCTCAGTCCGCTTGCCTCCAGGCATTATTAAAGTAAACTTTCATTTTGGAACACACTAGCCTTGTGCTTTTGGTTCATCCATGGTTTATGCCTTTCAAGTTCCATATGATATTTCAGCTAATGCATATTATTTATTTAACCATTCTTTATTTATTCTTTTTTACTTTAGGCAGTTTATAACATGAAACACTGCTATCTATACCTATCTAACCTATCTTTCTTCTATCTATCTATCTATCTATCTATCTATCTATCTATCTATCTATCATCTATCTATCTATCTATCTGTCTATCATCATTTATGTATCTATCTACCTACCTATCTGCCTATCTATCTATCTATCTATCTATCTATCATCTATCTATATCATTTATCAATCTATCTATCTAACATATGCCTGTGTGTACTTATATACATTTGTACATGTAAAATTTAAAATGCTGCACCAAAGTCAATTTTGTGAATTTTTTGGTTCTTGGTGTGACTGGAATAAAAATTGGTGCCAAAAATTAATTTTTTTTAACATTGCTTCAATAAAAAACCTGGGTTTTGGGTAGGTTTCAATGATCTCAAATTATAAACAGTGCTCTCATAGTACTTCTGAGTGGGAGATAGAATCATAACAAAAATTGTTACTTTCAGAGAAAAGAGGCCTAAGGAACTGAGCATATTTTCTCAAGGCACCTGTCTTTCCCTCTTAAATTGTTCTAAGTCCTTGTTTCTCTAAAGAATCAGTGCATATTACTATACTTTTTATTTAGATATTTTATTCTTAATATGTATGCAGGTGATTAATTGATAATGTAGTTTTCTTTTCTTATTTTTCTATTGTTGTGCATTGTGATGATATATAAATCAGACGATAAATACTAAGTCAAGAACCAGATTGACGTTTCTACAAAAGTAAACTTTAGTAAAACAGAGTTCTCAATATTTTCACTAAACAGAGACATTATTTTAAAGATACCTTGTGAAATAATGATTTTTTTTTTAATTTAGTCATACTTCAAGCCAAGTGAGTATTTGATTGGTCGAGTAATCATAGAGGCTACAGGCTCTGAGTGCTGTATAACCATACAGATAATGAGTTCCAACTATCTTATAAAAATATTATTCTATTTAATAATGGAATTATACTGATACTTTATTTTCTGAAAGCATTCCTGCTTGAGGGTAACCAAAGCCAAATGTAAGATTGAATGAGAACATATTATCTTAAAAACTCTTCAGGATTAATGAAAAATTACTATTGGTGAAAACCAACAGAAGTAGTGAACATCGTATGGATGAATGACTAGATTTTTGGATTACGATATGTATTTTTGAAACTGAAGTAATAAAACTATTTTACTGTCAATAACAAAGATTCCTCCTATAAACATGTTTCAGTACTATATGTAAAGGTTCGAATGGCTAGGCATGAAGTGATTTGTTTGATTTTCATGGGTATGAAGCAAATTTGACAAATAGTTCTGAGCATTTAAAATCTTTTAAGTATTTATTTGGAGCTCTGGCGGGTTAGCTCAGTCATTTAGAGCAGTGGTCCCCAATCTTTTTTGGGCCACAAACCGGTTTAATGTCAGAAAATATTTTCACGGACCGGCCTTTAGGGTGGGATGGATAAATGCACAAAATAAAATTATGCGACTGGTGTAAAAACTGTGGTATTTTTAAATATAATTTTCGAACTTATGATATTTATTGGGCTAAGTTAAAGGAAGAACAAGTATGTCCTCATTATTCAGGCTGTATTTAAATATGTTATTCTGACAACGTTTCATGTTATTTATTCTTTCTCTGCGGACCAGTACCAAATAGCCTATGGACCGGTACCAGCCCGCGGCCTGGGGGTTTGGGGACCACTGATTTAGAGCATCATCCCAAAACACTAAAGTTGCAGGTTTGATTTCGGGTCAGGGCACATGGGGGAAGCAAGCAATGAGGGCACAACTAAGTGAAACAAATGATTGCTTTTCTTTCTTTCTTCTCCTTCCTCTCTCTGTCTCACTAAAATCAATTCATAAAAAAGAAAAAGAATTTATTTGTACTATCAGTGCACTGCCTGCCAGTCTTCACAGCTGGATCCAAGCATTCCAATGACTTCAGCAGAATTGCACTCACTAAGTGAATGAAACTGTAGAATAGGTCTTTGTTGGAATCATGAAGGATTCATATGAAGATAATTGAGTCATTTCTGGTATTTTTGTCTCCAATGTTAATAAACATATCATTTCTATTTGGGTGAAAAGTGAAAGAATGTAGTTATAGAGTTATAAATGACAGAGAAATTTTTAGTAGTTTTAATTTCTACCAATGCTATTTTTCACAGAGTCTAAATTACATGATATTTCTCTTGACATTAGTCATAGCATATTAAAGACTCACATTCTGTCACTGAAACAGTGAACTACCCAGAGACCAGATGACATGCTCCCAGGGGCTGAGGGGAGGCAACAGTCCCAGTCAGCAGACTGAAGAACTGAAGCCCCATCTCCAGCCTTACTCAGATATTTATTAGCCAATGAAATATTTCAAGGAAGCAGACAGCAGAAGTTTTTAGGGGGTGAAGTAAAGGACAAGGAACATGCTGACTCCTAATCTCTGTTCTGAGAGCCTAAACATTTTCTGTTAATCTTATCCTGCTATTTTGCTGTTTCCAGTACAGGGTCAGAGAGACCCCTGAACTCTCATCTGCTCAAAGTTTTCACTCTAGGGCACCTCTGTCTCTAATTGTTGTCCTAACTCTGCATATTTTCATAGTATATTCTACAACATTCCATTGCCTAAAATGTATAGGGATTACAGAAATATTTTATTATATTATTTAATTCCACTCCCAAAATGTCTCTGTAGGGCTAATGGTTATAGATTATTATAGCTATTGAACAATTTAAAGGATGAAATCTCATTATATAAAACTTAATTTATCTTTAAACATGTCCCATCACAGAACATACTTATCTCAAGGGAATTTTTCCAATTTCTCACACTGAATGGACTTACCTGACCCCACCAGGAAGAAGTAAGTGAAAGATCCAACACTGGACTTAATGAGGGTCATTGTTTAGAGAAAGCCTACCTTCCTCCCTCCCTGAAATATTATCCCCTCTCATCTAAAACACCAATACATAAAATATTTGCCATCAAAATAGACATGATTAGCAAATTAAGCTGTAGTTGAACTAATTCTCCAACTTGCTTTTGAGATATAGATTTTAGTAAAAAGCATTAAATGTCAACAACAATAGATGTCAGTGTGGAAGGAAAATTCCACATTTCCTTAATGGTAGACAATTCTTAATGCTAGATTTTTATAGAGAGATGTTTAGTTGACTTTCTCTTCTAAACCATGTTTCAAAACTTTTTAAAAAATATTTCTATTTTATTAGTAGGGGAAATCTTACTACAAAAAAATAAACTTCTTATGACTCATTAAATCAGTAGCACTACTATAAATCATAAACCTGTTATAAAGAAATAGTTTAATACAGAAAGAGCAGGTCCAGCTGTTTAAACATCATACAGCATATGGGGTTCAGTAATTGGACTCAGATACTATCTGCTCAA
Organism: Saccopteryx bilineata; assembly: GCF_036850765.1. NCBI lineage: Eukaryota > Metazoa > Chordata > Mammalia > Chiroptera > Emballonuridae > Saccopteryx > Saccopteryx bilineata. The sequence goes on along the minus strand of NC_089495.1, from coordinate 58,087,733 downwards.
TCTTTTACACTGTGTTAGAGGCTGTACTGTAGGGAAGGACAAATCATTTCTTGAATTGTTGTTAGATTGAATAATATTCTCTTAACTCCAAGTGAAGAGCTATCAAATTCACTATACCATTTATTTGTGTGCTTTATTTGGCTTTGGATTTCTTTTCTTTCATTTTTTTTTTTCTTTGAGAGAAGAGAAGGCAAAGACAGACTCCCGCATGTGCCCTGACCAGGATCCACCTGGAAAGCCCACTAGGGGCAATGCTATGCCCATCTGGGGCATTGCTCTGTTGCTCAGCAACTGAGCTCTTCTTAGCATCTGAGGCAGGGGCCATGGAGCCATTCTCAGTGCCTGGGCCAACTTGCTCCAATTGAGCCATGGCTGCAGGAGAGTGAGAGAGAAAAGCAAGAGGGGGAGGGTTGAAGAAGCAGATAGTTGCTTCCCCTGTGTTCCCTGACTCAGAATCAAACCCAGGACATCCACACACTGGGCTGACTCTCTACCACTGAGCCAACTGGCCAGGGCTTAGCATTGGATTTCAACTTAACATTTATTTCATATTTCTTGTTTGTTAGATTTTTTTTAAAACCCAGGATTTCTACTTTAAAACATTTTTCATGTAGAATAAAATCTAGTCATTTAATAGCCCCTGTGAATATCTGTGGTGAGAGAGGAATGAAGAGAAAAGATTAAAAAAAAAGTAAAATACTTTTCAAATCACTAATAAAAAGCAAGTCTGTCTAATAAGAGCTGATGTGCTGTGTCCCAACATTTAGGTTGTGAGAAAGCTACCAACAGAGGCAGAAAGAAGTCTAGGGTCATATCCCATAATGTTGGTGACAAGTAATTTGTATTTGACAGAACTTGTCCCAGTATGATTAATTTGCTCCCTGAACATGGATTCACTAATACAACTCTATATCAGAATTAACTGTTTCTGTTTTATTTTACTTAAACTCAGACTTTTGCACCTCATTCCAAACTGCCTCATATGGCCTAGAAAACTATATATTTTTATCCAATTTTCCCTGGAAATTCTTAGCCAGATCAACAAAAGCATTTTAAAATCATCACAGGGTGTGATAGTCCTGAGCTTCTATACTATAACAAACATGCTAGGTAAAAAATTTACCCCTAGCAATTCATGATGTGTAGTGAATCTAAATGGTACTTACAAGATCATAGAATGAAACAACCTGTAAGTGGCGTTTTGAACTATGCTGTCAGATTCATTGCTGTCATTCCGCCCTACTCTGTATCATGAAGTGGAGGAGACTCATCGGCAGGCTTCATAATCCAGACTGCTGCAGGAAGGAGAGAGGAGAAGCCAGGCTTTCTCTCTCTTCTATTTAGCCTTGGGTAGCTTCTATGGTTATGGTTATGGTTATGGTTATGGTTATGGTTATGTCTGTATCACCTCCAGGCTCCAGATTCTTCTTGGTTGGCCCAGTGCTTGCAGATTTTGTTAGGAGACCCCTAAACTCTGGTAAACCTGTCTACCCATTTATTCTTTATTTTAGAGGAGGAAGACTTTTTTTATGCTATTAATCTGTAGGTTGGCTCACTGTCTTCTGCTTGGTTTCTCAGTTTTTCTTCACCTGTGTAATCAATCCCCTGGACTAAATTCCCTTAATTTTAAACACTTAGAATAATTTTTGCCCTCCTGGACAGATCCTGATTGATAAAATCTTCAACATCAATGTAAATTTTCCACAGGGATGGAGTAAAAACAGTTGAGGTATGCCAGGCTCCCCCTCATTAAATATCAGATATGACAGCTTCAGACAACCTAATTCAGTCGGTAGAAAATTAACCACGCACCCATTGCTTATTACTGAAGGAAATTGAAAGAAATAGTACTAGATAAATTTTGTTGGAAACATAGAGATTATAGACTCTATCAGAAAACATAAAATATACCAGACCTCCTGAGAAACACTACTAAAACTAGAAATGCATCCAATTTAAACTTTCTAATGCAATCATATGATACCATTGGCTGATTTTGTAGGAAGAGAACAGCAAGACTATTAAACAGAAAGAAAACAAGGGTGTCAATTGAAGATATATAGCAAGAATAAATAAAAACAGTTTTAGCATAACACAACAGATAAATAAACCCCTCAGTTGAGGACTCCATTTCCTATTACAATTAGTCATCTACTAAATTCTCCACCAACCTGTCTTTCATTTCCGTTTTAGGGTTGAGGAATCCCACTTTATTTCTCAGGACCATCTCTCTACTTGTTTTAGATACTACTGCTTTCCTGGTAATCTTAAATTAATTCCTTGCAAATTAAAGATAAATACATCCTCCTTTATTTTTTACCTTTGCAAGCTGGTTCATTCAGGTTCAGTTACTGTAATCTCATTCCCCCAAAGTTCCCAAAGTCTTGTCTGTAAGTCCCATCTTCACCTTGTCTCCTCCCACTTACTCCACAACATCTCTAACCAGGCTTTTGCCCCATCAATACACCAAAACTATTCCAATTAAGACCACCAGTGACCTCTGTTCTTAAATCTGGTAGACATTCTCAGTATTTAATTTTCATGGTTCCTCAACAGTTTTGACCCCTATGTTGATTTTTGGTACATTCTCTTCTCTTAGCTTCTGTGACACCATGGTTCATTGCTTTTCTTCTTACTTCCCTGGCTGCTTCGCATCCAATTTCCACAGCAGGTTCATGCAGCTGACTCAGCCCTTATATTGTTATAAAGTACCACACTCCAGATTCTGAAAGGCACTGTACCTCATTTCATCGAGTTCACATAGAGACACCCAGACCAGATAAATTTTGAAGAGTTTTATTAGAGGAGGAGATTTATTAAATATGCCGACCGCATATGGCTCACACGGGGAATCGGCCCCAAATTGTGCAGTGCCAAAAATAGTTCAGGGGCTGCTTATATACCCTTGATAACACACGGGCAGGGGAGAGCATGACATCATGGCATAGGCTGGCAACATTTGTTTAGAGGATACACAGAAACATAAAGACTTTTAAGGTAACACAATCAAAGATGTTTACAAATCTTTCAGGGTTCAACTTCCCTCACTAGCCTAGAAGTATTTGTACAATCAATGCAAGGTGGTATGTAAATTCTGCCTCCTATTGAAAGAGAAGTTTCTAGGTTAACCTTTATTTTAGATTTAAAACTGAATGAACTATTGTTCTTGCAAGCCAGAAACTTCTACATTCTTCTTCCTCCCTTTCCTTAAAGGAAGGATGGGACAAGAAAGCCTGATAGAAAAGCCTGACCTTTCCTCCCAGAATATCAATATCAATTTTCAGCTTTTTGGTACTTTACCAACAATATGAGGTCTTCCTCTAGGCTAGGCTTTCAAACTTTTTTCTTTTTTAACTGGGTGTTCTCCTTCTCAACAATCTTAGGTTTCATTACCATCCACATGTTTCTGATTCCCAAATATCTAACCCCAGCTCTTTGAGCTCCAGACTGGAGGTCACACTGGTGTAGAAAATCCAACTCTACTTACCCCTTGCATTGGTTAAAATCTTTTTCATAGATCTTCAACCTAGTGAGTAACACCTCCTCATCTTTAGGTTCTGTAAAGCCAGTGGCCGCGGCCACTATCACAGCCGCCTGGCCCATGCAGGTTCTCATTGGACTCAAGACAGTCGGTAAAGGAACAACGGAGCCAAAAACTGATGGGCCCTCATCTTTAATCCTAGCTTGCACCCGGCGGGCAAGTAAAAACACACACTGGGCTCCAAAACCCACTCACATTCAGTACTCACAAAGCTACTGACTTATCTGAGTTTCCTAGAATCAAAGGTTTCTAGCTCACCAGATTTATTCACCTCTGTTCCCCATCTCCTTCTCCCTGCACAAACTCTGCACTAACTGGCTTCTTCTTCAGCACCCCACCATCTATCTTGGCTGCTTCTCCTGGCCTCCTCCACGTGGCCCTTCTCTGCTCTCCTCTCTGCTGTCTCCTCTAATGTTAATCTCAGGAATCAAGAGAGAAAGCTCCTGTTTTGCCCCCATTTTATAGTGTAGAAATCCAAAACCTTTAATCCAATATACAAAATAGGGAAGTCTCTAATACAAAGTCACTTATTTGGGGCATGATGAGATTGCACCACCCCACATCAAAAAGGATGGGAAAGGCTTAGTCCTAAAACCAAGCCTCAGGCTACAAGTATCTTGCCTTCCCACAGCCCGCCCCCAACACACACTAATATCACCTGGGTGACGGGCTTCCATGTGGGCAGTGCCATCTTTAACAAAGTGAGCATAATATATTTTATCTGCCCAACAGGTTCATATTACAAAGAACCTAACCTCTCTCTCTCCTTGATCTCACATAGCCAATCCCACCTTAAGATCTATTGATTTTATCTTTCATTTCTTAACTACATATTTAAGGATTTGTAAGAATGAGACGGCACTGGAACACCAGGTATGCAGGCTTTATTAGAGGAGAAAGACCTGCCGGGGCACTCCAGTGAGAAGTGCACCGAAACAGACTCTGAGGCAAACATTTATTAAGGTGGGGAGAGCTTTGAGCAAGTGTGCGTTGAGTCAGCAATTCTGGTATGCTCCCTTCTGCAGTCCTATGATTTCGGCTCCCTAGAACACTTCTCCTCGGGGCAGCTGACCAGCTTCCTAGAACTTTTCTGCTTCAGGGGTGATAGTAGGTAAGCAAGGGTGGGGTCAGATAGACAAGTGAAACAGCAAAAGAGCAGTTGGAAGTTCTGGTGAAATCATGTATCTATCAGGATTTATCTATATGTGTGTTCTACTGCAACAAAAGCACAACTTTGTACATGTATTCACCCACTTTATCACTTTATCAATTTGGTAACTTCCCTTTTCTCTTCCCACAGAGCAATAAGAAGAAACTAAAGTGGTCTATGTGACCAAAAAGGCTTCCATTGCCTGGTTTCTCAAGCTCAGTGAGCCATGATTTTATTCACGTTTTCTGCCCATCTGTCACTTTGCGTGCCTTCCCTCCTTAGTCCAGATTCCTCTGCCATACTCCGTGGGCATGCTCTTTTTTCTCTGTGGACTGGTCCTTACCTCTTGCCTATGTTAAGTCATGTTTTAATCTAACTCCAATATTGCCAGTTTCCTTTCTTCCCAGTCTAGTTATTTTGTCTTTTTAGTAATTCTTATGGAATATTATTAGTTTCCTTCAGGGCACTTAATAGTAATTATATATTCTTTATTGAATTATTTGTTTAATATGTCTGTAACCCAAGAACCTGTACATTTCTTTTTTTTTTTTTTTTTTTTATAATTTTATTTTTTAATGGGGTGACATCAATAAATCAGGATACATATATTCAAAGATAACAAGTCCAGGTTATCTTCTCGTTCAATTATGTTGCATACCCACCACCCAAAGTCAGATTGTCCTCTGTCACCTTCTATCTTGTTTTCTTTGTGCCCCTCCCACCCCCTATCCCTCTCCCATTCCCCCCTCCCCCCCGTAACCACCACACTCTTATCAATGTCTCTTAGTTTCACTATTATGTCCCACCTACGTATGGAATAATACAGTTCCTGTTTTTTTCTGATTTACTTATTTCGCTTCGTATCATGTTATCCAGATCCCACCATTTTGCTGTAACTGTTCCGATGTCATCATTTCTTATGGCTGAGTAGTATTCCATAGTGTATATGTACCACATCTTCTTTATCCAGTCATCTATTGATGGGCTTTTTGGTTGTTTCCATGTCCTGGCCACTGTGAACAATGCTGCAATAAACATGGGGCTGCATGTGTCTTTACGTATCAATGTTTCTGAGTTTTGGGGATATATACCCAGTAGAGGGATTGCTGGGTCATAAGGTAGTTCTATTTGCAGTTTTTTGAGGAACCACCATACTTTCTTCCATAATGGTTGTACTACTTTACATTCCCACCAACAGTGTATGAGGGTTCCTTTTTCTCCACAGCCTCTCCAACATTTGCTATTACCTGTCTTGCTAATAACAGCTAATCGAACAGGTGTGAGGTGGTATCTCATTGCCGTTTTGATTTGCATTTCTCTAATAGCTAAAGAAGATGAGCATCTTTTCATATATCTGTTGGCCATTTGTATTTCTTCCTGGGAGAAGTGTCTATTCATATCCTCTTCCCATTTTTTTATTGGATTGTTTGTTTGTTTGTTGTTGAGTTTTATGAGTTCTTTGTATATTTTGGATATTAGGCCCTTATCTGAGCTGTTGTTTGAAAATATCATTTCCCATTTAGTTGGCTTTCTGTTTATTTTGTTATCAGTTTCCCTTGCTGAGCAAAAACTTCTTAGTCTGATGTAGTCCCATTCATTAATTTTTGCCTTCACTTCTCTTGCCATTGGAGTCAAATTCATAAAATGCTCTTTAAAACCCAGGTCCATGAGTTGAGTACCTATGTCTTCTTCTATGTACTTAATTGTTTCAGGTCTTATGTTTAGATCTTTGATCCATTTTGAGTTAATTTTTGTACAGGGGGAGAGACTGTAGTCCAGTTTCATTCTTTTGCATGTGGCTTTCCAGTTTTCCCAGCACCATTTATTGAAGAGGCTTTCTTTTCTCCATTGTGTGTTGTTGGCCCCTTTATCAAAAATTATTTGACTATATATATGTGGTTTTATTTCTGGACTTTCTATTCTGTTCCATTGGTCTGAGTGTCTATTTTTCTGCCAATACCATGCTGTTTTGATTGTCGTGGCCCTATAATAGAGTTTGAAGTCAGGTATTGTAATGCCCCCAGCTTCATTCTTTTTCTTTAGGATTGCTTTGGCTATTCGGGGTTTTTTATAGTTCCATATAAATCTGATGATTTTTTGCTCTATTTCTTTAAAAAATGTCATTGGAATTTTGATGGGAATTGCATTAAATTTGTATATTGCTTTGGGTAATATAGCCATCTTGATTATATTTATTCTTCCTAGCCAAGAACAAGGTATATTCTTCCATCTCATTATATCTTTTTCGATTTCCCTTAACAATGGTTTATAGTTTTCATTATATAAGTCCTTTACATTCTTTGTTATGTTTATTCCTAAGTATTTTATTTTTTTTGTTGCAATCGTGAAGGGGATTATTCTTTTGAGTTCCTTCTCAGTTGTTTCATTGTTGGCATATAGAAAGGCTATTGACTTCTGTATGTTAATTTTGTATCCTGCGACCTTACTGTATTGGCTTATTGTTTCTAGTAGTCTTTTTGTGGATTCTTTGGGGTTTTCGATGTATAGGATCATATCATCTGCAAAAAGTGATACCTTTACTTCTTCTTTTCCGATATGGATGCCTTTTATTTCTTTGTCTTGTCTGATTGCTCTGGCTAGAACCTCTAGTACCACATTAAATAAGAGTGGAGAGAGTGGACAACCCTGTCTTGTTCCTGATTTAAGGGGGAAAGCCTTCAGTTTAGTGCCATTTAATATGATGTTAGCTGATGGTTTATCATATATGGCCTTTATCATGTTGAGATATTTTCCTTCTATACCCATTTTGTTGAGAGTCTTAAACATAAAATTGTGTTGTATTTTATCGAAAGCCTTTTCTGCGTCTATTGATAAGATCATGTGGTTTTTCTTCTTTGTTTTGTTGATATGGTGTATTACATTAACCGTTTTACGTATGTTGAACCATCCTTGAGATTCTGGGATGAATCCCACTTGATCATGATGTATTATTTTTTTAATATGTTGTTGTATTCGATTTGCTAGTATTTTGTTTAGTATTTTAGCATCTGTATTCATTAGAGATATTGGTCTGTAGTTTTCTTTTTTTGTGCCATCCTTGCCTGGTTTTGGTATGAGGGTTATGTTGGCCTCATAAAATGTGTTTGGAAGTATTGCTTCTTCTTCAATTTTTTGGAAGACTTTGAGTAGAATAGGAACCAAGTCTTCTTTGAATGTTTGATAAAATTCGCTGGTATAGCCGTCAGGGCCTGGACTTTTATTTTTGGGGAGGTTTTTAATGGTTTTTTCTATTTCTTCTCTACTGATAGGTCTGTTTAGGCTTTCTGCTTCTTCTTGACTCAGTCTAGGAAGGTTGTATTGTTCTAGGAATTTATCCATTTCTTCTAGGTTGTTGAATTTAGTGGCATAAAGTTTTTCATAGTATTCTACAATAATTCTTTGTATATCTACGGTGTCCATGGTGATTTCTCCTCTTTCATTTTGGATTTTGTTTATATGAGTTCTTTCTCTTTTTTCCTTGGTAAGTCTTGCCAAGGGTTTGTCAATTTTGTTGATCTTTTCAAAGAACCAGCTCCTTGTTCTATTAATTTTTTCTATAGTTTTTCTGTTCTCTAATTCATTTATTTCTGCTCTGATTTTTATTATCTCCTTTCTTTGGCTGGTTTTGGGTTGTCTTTGTTCTTCTTTTTCTAGTTCCTTAAGGTGGGAAGTTAAGTGGTTCACTTGGGCTCTCTCTTGTTTGTTCATATATGCCTGAAGCGATATGAACTTCCCTCTTATCACTGCTTTTGCTGCATCCCATAGATTCTGATATGTCGTATTGTCATTTTCATTAGTCTGTATATATCTTTTGATCTCTGCACTTATTTCTTCTTTGACCCATTCATTTTTTAAAGGTATGTTGTTTAGTTTCCACATTTTTGTGGGATTTTTTTCCTCTTTTTTGCAGTTGAATTCTAGTTTCAAGGCTTTATGATCAGAAAATATGCTTGGTACAACTTCAATTTTTCTGAATTTGCTGATATTGTTTTTGTGGCCCAACATATGGTCAATTCTTGAGAATGATCCATGTACACTGGAGAAAAATGTATACTCAGTCACTTTGGGATGGAATGTCCTGTAGATGTCTATCATATCCAGGTGCTCTAGTGTTTTGTTTAAGGCCACTATGTCTTTGTTGATTCTCTGTTTGGATGACCGATCTAGAGCCGTCAGCGGTGTATTGAGGTCTCCAAGTATGATTGTATTTTTGTCAGTTTTTGTTTTAAGATCAATAAGTAGCTGTCTTATATATTTTGGTGCTCCTTGGTTTGGTGCATATATATTAAGAATTGTTATGTCTTCTTGATTCAGTGTCCCCTTAGCCATTATGAAATGGCCATTTTTGTCTCTAAGTACTTTTCCTGTCTTGTAGTCAGCATTATCCGATATGAGTATTGCTACACCTGCTTTTTTTTGGATGTTATTTGCTTGGAGTATTGTTTTCCAGCCTTTCACTTTGAATTTGTTTTTATCCTTGTTACTTAGATGAGTTTCCTGTAGGCAGCATACAGTTGGATTTTCTTTTTTAATCCATTCTGCTACTCTGTGCCTTTTTATTGGTGAGTTTAATCCATTTACATTTAGTGTAATTATTGATACTTGTGAGTTCCCTATTGCCATTTTATATCTTGCTTTCTGTTAGTTTTGTGTCTTGTTTGATCCTTCTCTTTCGTTTTTCTATCTTTGTTCTTATTTGGTTGTATTCCATACATCTTTCCTCTGTTGCTATCTTTTTTATCTCATGTGCTTCTGTGGTGGTTTTTTCAATGGTGGTTACCTTTGAGTAATGAAAAGGGTCCCTACCCTGTTCATTGTAGCGAACTATTTTGTGAGTACTTTTGCACTCCATCGTCCTTTGCTACTGTTAATCTCCGTCTTCTCCCCCTCTTTCTTTTTGTTGTTGTCACAGTTTAAATTTGGTTTTATTGTGTTCTTCTTGGAGCTTTTACTTGTGGCTCTGTTTTTTTTTGTTCTTTGTATCTGATTGGAGAACCCCCTTTAGTAATTCCTGGAGTGGGGGTTTTCTGATGATAAATTCCCTCATCTTTTCTGTATCTGTGAATGTTTTTATTTCTCCTTCGTATTTGAAGGATAGCTTTGATGGGTATAGTATTCGTGGCTGAAAGTTCCTCTCTTTCAGGACTTTAAATATTGGGGTCCACTCTCTTCTAGCTTGTAGAGTTTCTGCTGAGAAATCTGATGATAATCTAATGGGCCTTCCTTTATATGTTGTATTCTTCTTTTCCCTGGCTGCCTTGAGAATTTTTTCTTTGCTGTTGGTTTGTGTCAATTTCATTATGATATGCCTTGGAGTAGGTTTGTTGGGGTTAAGAAAACTTGGAGTTCTGTCTGCTTCTTGAACTTGAGGCTTTAGTTCTTTCCACAGGCTTGGGAAGTTCTCATCAATTATTTGTTTAAGTATGTTCTCCATTCCATTTTCTCTCTCTTCTCCCTCTGATATACCTATTATTCTTATGTTATTCTTTTTGATGGAGTCAGATAATTCTTGTAGGGCTATCTCATTTTTTTTAATTTTTGAGTCTCTTTCTTCTTCTCTCTGTTGTGCCTCAAGTTGCTTGTCTTCTATTTCACTAATCCTCTCTTCTATCTGACCTGTTCTATTAGCTAAGCTTGTTACTTCGTTTTTCAGCTCGTGAATTGAGTTTTTCATCTCTGTTTGATTTGTTTTTATAGTTTCAATTTCCTTGGACATATATTCTTTGTGTTCATGGAGTTGTTTTCTGAGCTCCCTATATTGCCTTTCTGTGTTTTCTTGTATATCCCGGAGGATTTTTAGGATTTCTATCTTGAATTCTCTGTCATTTAGCTCCAAGGTTTCCAATATATTAAATTTTTTCTCCATAGATTTTTCCTCATCTAGCTGTGTTACCTCTCTTTCTTTTGTATCCATGATATTCGATTTTCTCTTCCTTAATGGCATCTGAGGGTGGTTTTGTTGATAGTATTAATGAGATTTAATAAAGAATAAAAAGTTAAAAAAAATAAAAAAATAACAAATCGAAAAGAGTTGTTTTTTTTAAAAAAAATTAATAATGAAATAAAGAAAAATAAAATAAAATAAAAATTTTTTAAAAAAGGAAATTATTCCCCCCCTCTTTTTTTCCTCTCCTCTCCTCTCCCCTCTTTTTTGAGAAAATCTTGTGGTGGACTGTGAGTTATAACAAACAATGCCTGTGATGGAGGGCCTGAATTGGGGAAAAGTAATAAAGGGGCAAAAAAGAGAGAAAGAAAAAAAAAAAAAAAAAAAAAGGGAAGCAAAAAAAAAAAAGAAAAAAGAAAAAAAAAAGAGCGTATGGACCCACAAAAAGCAAATAAGGAAAAAATTTGGGTCAAGAATAAAATGATTTGCTTTTAGGTGTTGGTTTTCTAAGAGTTATGATGAGAGGAATAAGAGGAAAATGGAAAAATGGGGGGACAAATTAAAAACTTACTATTGTATTTAGTGGAACCAGAACTAGATAATATGGAGAGCCAGGGATGGGAGCACTGCTAGTGAGTTAAAAAGGTGAAGTAAAAACCCCCCAAAATGCCACAAACATAGGTTTGAGTCCCAGATAAGATAATTTGTTTGTTATTGAGGTTTGAATGAGAGGAGATGTAAAGGAGAAAGGAAGAAACTAATATAGAGGGAGAAAAGAAAGAGAGAGAAAAAAAGAGGGAACCACTAAAAGAAGAAAAAAGAAAGGAGAGAGAGAGAGAGTTAAGGTTTTTAGAGTGCAACCCTCATAGAGAGAAAGGAAGAGAAGAGAAATGATAATGGGAGATGTAACACTTATGGGTAGTGTAGTTCAAGGAGAGGAAAGAGTAAGACCGGTAGAGAGTTAATCGGCCAAATTGGAGGAGGAAAAAAAAGTCTCAAGAATGAAGATAAGAGAAACAAACGAACAAATATAATAAAATGGGATAGGTTATAAAGTCTGCAGATTATTCTTGATTTTGAGAGGTTATCTTCTTGCTTTTTCTTTTCTCTCCCTCTTCCTGGTCGGTGACTCTGTACCCCGGGTTCTGCCCCTTTGGCACGCTCAGGTAGAGGTTTGCAGTTGATAAGTCTCTATGGCAATGTCATGTATTGTGCTTTATTCTCGTTGGGAGTCGAGGCTCATTAGCATTTATAGGCTCCGACAGTGAGAGAGTCCGTGTTCCTGGAGCCTTTCTCCTAGTCTTTCCTTCCTCAATTAGTAGCCTGATAGTCCAGCTATGGGGTTGCTGCTGCCTCTGCCTGGATAGTAAGAGGCTCAAATTGCTGGCAACTCCCCACTCTATTTCCACTCAGCACAGGGCTCTGGGTAAGGCTCAGTTAGTCAGAGCTGCTAGCATAATCAGGCGGGCTTTCCGCCCACTCGAAGACCTCTGGCTCTGCCACTCTATCCGGTAACACAAGCGGGCGCCCACTTCCGGGGCGCTTGGAGGAAACTCTCACTCACTGTCTGCAACCAGGATATCTGGCCAGCAGTCTCACGCTCTGAGTGAAACCCCCAACCGCAGGGAAAAGTTGCAGTGTTGGAATTGAGTCTCGCTCCGTCCCCGTGTGCGGCTTTTGCAAGGCGCTGGGGTGGCCCGAGATTCCGCTTTGGCCCACACAAAGGCCCCTGACTCTGCCCCTCTCTGCGATAACACGGGCGCGCACTGCCGAGGCACTCGGAGGAATCGCACACTCCTTATCTGCGCGCGCAAACCAGGATATGAGGCCAGCCACGGTTCCCTCTGAGTGAAACAGCCTCCAGCACAGAAAATCTCCACCATTGGGATTAGTTCTCACTCCCTCCCGTGCGTGGCTTTCCCAGGGCGCTGGGGCTGCCCAGAGACTCTGCCCTCAGCCCACAGAAAGGCCTCTGACCCTGCCTCTCCGTGGGGCAACACGGGCATCCACTTCTGCAGCTTAGGAAGAAATCTCTCTTCCACTAACTGCGCACCGACCAGGAGACCGGGTAAAATGGCCGCTCCGCTTGTCTTTCTTTGTTTGGGTTTGGCACGAGTGTTAGCTTGTATTGCCCGGGTTGCCACAGGATCAGATTTTCCTCGGCTTGGATCTCTGAGCCACAGCCTGGTTCGGCCGTTTTTGCTGCGGCGGCCTGGATCTATTCACCCCCTTTGCCCGCCTCAGTTTCTATATTCACAGTTACCAGAGAAAGCCGCCCTGTTTAGGTTAGTGAGGAAGGCGGAGCATTTCTTACTCCCTATTTCCTTCGGGGTTTGGTTATATATTTAGCCAATTTTTCACTCAATCATACCTTTGGGTGTATTGCGAAGAATCTGGAAGCTCCAAGTATAGGTTTTTCTGTTTCTGGTTGAAGATCTTGTTGAGTTTTGGGGGAGATTTATCGGTATCGCTTCCTACTCCGCCATTACTCTGACGTCATCTCGAACCTGTACATTTCTTAAGAGCAAGGTGCTTATTTGTTTTTTTCCAACATTATACCCCAATGCTTTCCAGTAGGCTCAATAAATAATTATATATTAAGTTAATGAACATTAGAATTATAAGAAATCTTAGAAGACTGTAATATAAATTTTTACTTGATGGTTGTAACTCCATGTCAATGCTGTGCAGTTCTACACATACAGGATACCCAATCTGGTCATTTTGGCAAAATTCTCTCATTATACTGTGCACTTCCAAGGAAATTTACCATATACTTTTCTGCCCAAGAAAATGGTACACTAGTGCTTATTTTTATGGAATATCTGAGGAGGACAGATAGCCACTGATTATAATTCTATTAGTTGGAGACTAAAAATGTACATGATATATTTAATCTTATCTTCAGACAATATGTATATCTTTTAAAAATTTAGTAATCTAGCTTCTCTCCTCTCTCCCCTAGCTATTTCAATGGTGGTATAAATAAAACAGGAGTCTGAATTATAAATTTTAAAAAGTTATAAAAAATAACTACCTTATATTTAAATGGAGTAGATTTCTGACCTCACTTTGAATGATGACCTTAATAATGTAGAGCTTAGTCTATATTGGCTTCTACAGAAATTGTCAGTGAGACAAACTAGACTGGTAGAAACTGCACTAGTGTATAATACAGTGGAATTCTACCTCAGCCTGCCAGTAATTATGGTGACCTCTGGTCTTAATTTCTTCATTGATAAAATAAGAAGGTTGTTTTATAATAATAAAAAATTCTAAACACAAATGTCTATTAACAGAATGAATAGAGTTCCTAGACCCAATTCCAGCTTGGGTTTGGGGTACATTTCTTCTCACATCAGCGAACAATTCTCAGACACCTGCAGGGATGTGCAAGAATTCAACTTAAATCTTAGTGTCTACCTGGAGATTCCACAAGTTAAAGATTCAGTCCTACAATATTGTCTCTCCCTGTCACCACCACCACAGACACACAAACTTTTCAGAAGCAGCTGAAAATCCACACTCTTACCTGTACTTCTGACCAACTGGTTTTGGATTAGAGGTTCCAAGGACCCCTTCCTTTAGTTCAATTGATTTCCTAACAGGGCTCACAGAACTTAAAAAAAACCCATGTTGGGCAGATAAAATGTATTATGCTCACTTTGTTAAAGATGACACTGCCCACGTGAGGCCATCGCCCAGGTGATATTAATGTGTGTTTGGGATCATTGCAGCCTGGGGCTTGGTTTTGGGATTAAGCCTTTCCCACCCTTTTTGATGTGGGGTGGTACAATCCAATCATGCCTCAGAGAAGTAACTTTGTATTAGAGACTTCCCTATTTTGTATATTGGATTAAAGGTTGTGAAGCTATACTATAAAATGGGGGCAGAACGGGAGCTGGGGCTCTTGGTTCCTGGGATGATTAGCATGAGAGAGCAGAGGGAGCAGAGCAGAGAGCAGAAAGAGGCCATGTGGCCAGGAGAAGCAGCCAAGATGGCGGAGTATTGAGTGAGAGGCCAGTTTGTGCAGTTTGACGCTGGAGAAGGAAGGAGATGGGGAACTGAGGAGAATAAGGCTGGTGAGCTAGAAACCTTTGATTCTAGGAAACTTGGATAAGTCAGTGGCTTTGTGAGCACTGAATGTGAGTAGGTTTTGGAGCCCAGTGTGTATTTTTACTTGCCCGCCGAGTGCAAGCTAGAATTAAAGACTATGGCCCATCAGTTTTGGGCTCCATTGTTTCTTTACCGACTGTCCAAACCCAATGCGAACCTGCATGGGCCAGGCTGCTCTGATGGTGGCTCCTGGCTTTACAACCCACAAAAACCTGTCTACTCACTATATTGTTTATTTATTACAAAGAACATGAAAGGATATATAAATCAATAACCAGATGAAGAGATAATAGGGCAAGGGCCCAGGGTGGAGCTTCTGTCCTAATGAAGCTTGGGATTTGGCAAAATGTTATGTAGAAGTATTCTGGTTCTCCAATGTTGAAACTCTGAAAAAGGGCCAAGGAAGTGTCTTACTGGGTTTTTATGCAGGATTCATTACACAGTCATGATTGACTACATCTTTGGCCATTGGTGATAGAACTCAACCTCCAGCCCTTCTTTCTTTCCTGGGGATGAGGAGAGAGGACTGAAAGTCCCAAACTTCTAATCACATGTTCTTTCTTCTGGCAACCAGCTCATACCCTTCAGCAAGGTTCAAAAGTCACTGTTATTAACATAACAAAGACAGCTTATCCAGTTACCTAATGATGGATACATGGGCTGCTTCCAAATCTTAACACAAAAGACATTTGATCACTTTCAACACTTAGGAATTTCAAAGGGTTTGGGGAGATATGAGCCAGGGACTGTGGATAAAGCTCAAGTGTCTTATAAATCACAATACTGCACAGATAAATGAACAAATAAATGTGGTATGCTTATTAAATAGAATATTATATAGCAAAGAATATTAAGGAATTATAACTTAAAAAACTAAATATGTATTATTCCAACATTTACAGTGCTAAACTAAGAAAACAAAATAATACATACAATATAATCTCAATTATATACATTTTATTATTTTGAAATAGCAAGCTTAAACTATATTGTATAAAGATGTATGTACAGATATATGTATAGAAATCAAGGAAACTGTTATGCAAAACATGATAAAGGTAAGAGTTGTTTGTACTAAGTGTGAAAACAGATTTTGATATGAAATGGATAATTGAGGGCTTCTGGGGCATAGATAAATGCCATTAACCTTGGCCTGAGAGATGAATATCTTTACACTTACTACGATCTATTATATGTTTTCTTTTGTGCACTCTCCTGTTTGCTTACTTTATTTATGATAAAAATTATTTTTAATGAGTCTCATGTGAGTCTATAAATTGGTAATTATTATTTGCTATGGTCAGTTTTTACATAGCAGATCATACAATACACACATAAGCCTGTGTGTAATATCTCTGTAGACATACACATATAATAGTCTTCATATTCTGTTATGGTAAATTTTACACAATGCAATATACAGATGATGTATCATAGAATTGTACACTTGAAACCTGTATAATCTTATTAACCAATTAGCTCCCTAAATCTGTAATAAAAAAAGAGGCCTTCTTCACTAAATTCTGTCAAAGGTTGTAATCTGACCCACAAAACAGTTACAAATTATTTTACTTTTGAATTTGTGACAGACATTCAAAGAATTGAGAACTTTCACATTAGAAATGCAAATGGGCTTTGTGTTAAACGTTTTTAGAAATGAGCCAAGATCAGAACCCTATTCCTAAATAATAAAAACCTGCTCCCTCTTTAAAAACCCCAATCCTCCTATTATACTCTTGTTACTGAGAGTGTCTGTTTCCTTTCGATAGTGTCTGAGTGTCACTATCGATATCATTTTGTTTTTTTGTTTGTTTGTTTGCTTTGTTTTATTTTTATACACAGGCTATTTATTTATCATTGGTTAATTGCCTTGTCCCAATAGGTACTTTTGTTGAGATAACTATCCTCAAATTTCTCTTTGTGCCTATTCTGCCCCTGGTATTAATCATGGCTTTTATTGCTCTGCATTTGGGGAGAAAAATCATCTATTTGTACATAAATCATTTCACACAGAAAATAAGATTAGTGTTTTTTGAACTGAAAAATAATCCATTTATTTAGAAGACTATCTTTTCAATATGCTATAGAAAATAAGAGCTTTAAAAAGTTTAAGCCTTCTTCAAAAATCTTTTCTAGAATATTTTTATTATGGCAGATGTTTCTTTCTGAAGATATATAAAAAAGTAATCTCCAAAGCTACCTGATTTTGTGAGAAGCTTGTCTTCCCTGCAGAGAGCTGGACTCAAGTCATCTATTCAGTTCTTAATCTTTCAGCATTTATTCTCTTTCAAGACTTTCCAATTTGCCAATTCATTGGATTTTGTTTATCACCTTTTCTACAAAAGCCCATTTGTTCATTGATGGCTGTATTCTAAGTTAAATCCAAAGGCAGACTGATTAATGAACATTCAAACTGGCCCCAAGGATTCTTGTTAGCTTGATGGTTCTATCACATCAACTGTATGTAAAATCTATCTTCTGGTTAAATGTGGCTGCTTTTGCTGTGTCAGAGATTATTTATGACCCTATCCTCTATGAGTCTTGATTAACAGGAAGTTTTTGATCAAGTAGGGCCTTCTCATCTCTGATTGCTTATACATCAGACATTCTTTTGCTAGGAATGTGATATATTAATGGTTTTGTATCATTGCTCTTTATTTTTTTTTATGTTTCTTGTATAACTTGGTGCAAAACAAATGAAACTGAGCTAGACAAAGATTTTATTTTATAGGGCAGTGTTACAAAAGAACAATTCTGCATTTACAAAAGATAGTTTGATGTCTAGTTACTGGCCAAAATAAAGAGCATCCTCTTGTTCAAGAAACAGCAAATATACAAATAACAATTTTTAAAGGCTTTCTTGGTGCCTCTTACACACTCATTGCAGAAGTCATTCATTATATAGCAATAACAGAAGTTGGTTTTATGATGTTTGAGAAAATTAAAGTAAACTTTAGTCTTACTATAATATAGATTTTGATTTCAACTTCATTTTGTTCTTCACACTTAATATTCACCAGCCTTTCCACTGAGCTTTTGTTTATTTTTCTCTCAACTTGGATGTCAAAGTAGAACTCATACTTAAAGTGTCTCAAACACAACTCTTTATTTTTTTCTATACTTGTTTCTATGCCAGCCTTGAACATCTCTATATATGGCATGAGAATTTAAAGCTGCTGAGAACAAAAATTTGATACACAATGATCTGGAAGATTGCTTTCTTTTCTTTAGTTTATAAAAAAAAAATGCTTTGATGTGTAACATTTTAAGTTTCTACAACTTTCTTGTTATGCACTGAATGTCTAATCTCCCCCATCCCTCAATTGAGGCCCTGACCCCAGAATGTGATGCTATGTAGATATGAGGCCTCTAGGTGGTAATTAGTGTTATATTAGGTTATGATGGGATTGATAGCCTTATAAGAAGAGACACCTCTTTCTCTCTCTGTCACATGATGATACAGTGAGAAGACATTCATCCCCCTGCCAGCCAGGAAGAGTGCACTCATTAGAACGTGACCATATGGTATCCTGATGTCAGACTTCTGGTCAATAGAACTGTGAGGAAATACATTTCTGTTTAAACAAACCCAGCCTATGGGATATTGTTATGGCAGCCTGAGTAGACTGAAGTATCTTCTTATGATGCTCTAGTCCCATTTTCTACAACTGTTCACTTGGAACATTGTAGTAGCCTCCCAAATTATCTTCCTGTTGTCTTTTTTTTTTCAGTTAATTTTTTAAGGATTAGTCAGAATGGTATTATATAAAATGCAACTCTGTTCATACTATTTCTCTGTTTAATAGTGTTCCACTAGTTTCCCATTATGTTCAGCATGTCACCAAACTGTCTTTCCTGTGAGGACTTCCGTTCTGGCTGTTGCCTAACTCTCTGACCTCATCTTCTACCTCTTTCACGGCGCATGTGTGCACACACCACATGCTCGTACACAAATATGCGTACACACACATCTTTCATACTTACAATCTCTTTGGCTTTCTTGCTGTTCCTCCAAGTTACCAACTGTATTTCTGCCTGAAGGCCTTACATTTGCTGCTCCCTCTTCCTGTTAAGCTACTCACTCGCCTTGGGTGGTCATGAGGTCTGCTCTCTCACTATTCAGATAACTATTTGGAATTGCCCTTCTAGGATGTCTTTCCTGACTGCTTTATTTAAAATGAATCCTTGCAGGCCAGACCCCCATTATTTCCATCCACTAACTCTGATTTATTTTCTTCATTGCATATACGATTTCCTGACATTAGAGCACACATTTATTTGTTTGCTTTATTTCTTCCCCACTGTAATATAAACTCCAGAAGGTATGAGACTTAGATTCTTTACTGAATTGTTAGGGCCTAGAACAGTGCCTGACTAACACAGAGAAGGTCTTTAATAAATATATATTCAGTAAAAGATATATAAATCTTGACAACCTAAAAACCAATTATTTAAAAACTCAGAATGTGAACCAGAAACTTACACAAAACTTAGATGGAAAATATAAATCCTTCCTGCAATAATAAATGTAAAGCACTCATTTTCTAATACAGAGGCTATTAAACTTCAGCTCTTTCAATCTGAAATTTTGTTTCATTTTTCAAGAGAGAAATTGTTTTAAAATCCATCTCTTTATGCCCCTTGTCTGTTGTTAGAATAATAACAGCTGACACATAATGAAGACTAACTTTTTCTGGCATTATTGCAAATACTTTATATGTATTATGTATTAAATTGGGCCTTGTGAATATTTACTTGTGTAATCTCATTTAATTCTCCTGAAAACTCTATGAGATTGATTCTCTGCTTATTACCACTTTTTTTGTATGAAGAAACTGAGGCATAGATATGTTAAATAATTTGACCTGGGGCATAGTTACCATAAAATATAAACTAAATATATGCAGTCCATAAAGTTAAACATTATGTATCTACTTCTTCTGTATCCAAAATAATCAAACTATTAATCAACTAGAACAATTTACCCAGAGCAGTTTAAGACCTACAAGCTATTATTTTTCACTGGCTAATTACTACTAGAATTTTTTTTTTTGTATTTTTCTGAAGTTAGAAATGGGGAGGCAGTCAGACAGACTCCCACATGCACCAGACCAGGATCCACCCAGCATGCCCACCAGGGGCGATGCTCTGCCCATCTGAGGTGTTGCTCTGTTGCAACCAGAGCTATTCTAGCACCTGAGGCAGAGACCATGGAGTCATCTTCAGCACCTAGCCAACCTTGCTCCAATGGAGCCCCGGCTGTGGGAGGGGAAGAGAGAGACAGAAAGGAAGGAGAGGGGGAGAATGGAGAAGCAGATGGGCACTTCTCCTGTGTGCCCTGGCCGGGAATCGAACCCGGGACTCCCGCACACCAGGCTGATGCTCTACCACTGAGCCAACCGGCCAGGGCCTACTACTAGACTTTAATTATCCTCAAAACACTACCTTTCTGTTCTTAAATAGAATCAGATGAATATATTTCTACAATCTGAATTCACTTATTTCAGTTATTTTAATAAAATAATAGAATTTACAGTCAAACGCTATATAATTAAAAATTATATTAATAATATAATGAATTGTTGGATCACTTAATAATATAATTTAAAAAGGAAGACACATATAGAGAAAATATTTGACATTCTTTCAACAAACCTGTCAATCTCTGAAAACACAATGATAAATTAAATATAGTTTTTACCATGAATGAACTCAACATTGAGTAAAGATAACAGCCACATCAGTAGATAAGTCTAATAAATTCAGTATAACTAGAGACCTAGTGAAGACCCAGTTCATGGAGAAATCTGCAAATTATTCTGAAGACAAAGTTTGGGTTGTATTGTGGAAGCCAGTTTTGTCTAAAGTGGAGGGTATAAATGCATGCTATTCTTGCTGAAAAGGCAAGAATGACCTCACAGGTGATTCAGAAATTGTGAGGGCCACTGGCTTGGTTTCACCCCTGAAGCTGATTGAATCTTGGGAGTGGTATCCCATCTGGCAAAGCCTCAAGGGTAGAAAATAACTTTTTGCTGTTTAAGCCAGTTTGTAGTGTTATGAAAGTCTGAGCAGATGAATACAGCCATACAATGTGTAGCCAGGAATGTGGACATTATCTGAAATGTCTTATTAAGCCTGATATCCCCTCCTCTCCTTTCTCAGGACTTACTTTCTTACTGCCAGTCATTGCATGACACAACGTTATACCTTGGCCATAGCTTACTGGGCCAGGCATCGCCTACAGGGGGTTGCCTTGGCTAAAGATTGCTGCCTTGGTACAATCCCTTCCCAAGGGAGCCACAAAATAACTACTGATATACTTGGTGGTATAGGTTTCAGCTTCCTTGCCCCAACTCAGGATAATTCTGAGTGATCATATGAGTTTAAGAACTCACAATTGGTCAGCTGAGACTTCTGTGAAGATTGTGCTGCAGCTTGACTTCTCTCTCTGCTACCTCAACAGCCTCCTCCAGTTGATGATCCTGGAGCATGCACTAAGAAACCTGCTGCATGTGAATCTCCATCTTAGAGTTTGCTTTCTGGGTAACACAAAATTCAATGCATAGGCAACAAAATCATTTCTTCAGATTCTATTTAATGTGCATTCATGGTTGGAGGGTTCCAAAATAAGAAAATATATGTTACACTTTATTGTACTTTTTTTCATTTGTATGTATTTCATGATGAGATTCTAGAGGGCAAGAAGCACATATAACTCATATAGCTGTCCACAGCATTTAGGTATTTGTCAAGCCATACTAGTCCTTGGCGAATACTTTCTAAATAAACTATAGTTATTCCATAATTTCTCTAAGAGCTAGATTAATTCTAAGATAATAATTAATATAAAAGTTGCATAGTTAACCTAGAAATTTTAAGTATACATTTTGTATAAATTAAGCTTAAATTTTCCAATGGCAATTTTATTTTTAATCTTTATAAAACATTTTTCTCAAGGTACAAACAGAATTACACTGCATATACAGATATATTTGTGACATTGAAAGGACTTAGCTCTTTAATATTTGCTACTTAAGGCAACTGTATGTTTATTATATACACATTTGAAACTATTAATAGCTCATAATGTGATAAACTAATTATTTGTGATTCACAATTATTATAATCACACAAATCAGAGCTGTATAAGTTAAATATATGACAAATAAAGATAAGTATTTACTTTAATCATTTCCTAATAATTAAATACTTGCAAAAGTATTTACTGATTGGTTCAATACGGAATTCTGAGATTCTTGAAGATTTGCTTTCTGCTTATAGAGGAATGATCAGAGAGCATACCTGTAAAATCAAGACCTACAGTTGTGTTTTTTAGTATTATATAACTGAGTAAGCTTTTCTGGGGGTTTCTATGCTTTATCCATAAAATGTAATTAAATGCTATCTAAACACCTTTTCTACTTGAAAATTTTACTGTATCTCAAATGAACCATTTCTGATATTATACCTGCTCATTGAAAGAACAAGGCAGACACTCAAACTAAAGGCTAGATTATAATAAAGATGCTAACATCTCTTTCTTGTGGGGAATTATTAATGTTTTTCAAATAGAAGCTAAACTTAGGTTGTCCTCATTTATACCTAACTTCACAGTTCTACACTTTAAAATTTATTCAGTCTCTTTTTATTTATTCAACAATTATTTATTGAACATCTAGATACATCAGGCACTTATTAGGTGTATGAGGACACAAAAGTGAACAAAACAAAGATCTCTGCTTTCATGGAGATTGTATTCTATTTGGTGATACAGTGAACATAATCAGTATGTAAACTATATTGTAAATGATAAGGGCAGTGAATTTAAAAGATGTGGAGCAAAGAAAGGGGATACTGAGGGTGTTAAGGTGGAAATTGTGGCAAGTTGCAATATTAACTATGGTGTAACCTTAGTTAAGAAGCTGAGATTTGAGCAATATTTAAAGAAATAAAGAAGTTATCCATGCTGATTCATTGGGAAGAGAATCCTAAGCAAAAGAAACATCTAGAGCAAAGTTGTAAAGGTTGGGATGTGTTCTGAATGCTTAAGGTTATGTACGGAAACATTGTGGCTGAATCAGAGTCAGTAAGTGGAGGAGAAGAGAAGTCAGAAATCAAAGGTGAGATTGGTGGTGGAGAAGCAGATCAGATCCTCTGTGATGTTGTGGGTCTTTGAAGGACTTTGGTTTTTACTCTGAGTGAAATGGGTAGCCACTGGGATTTTGAGATGATTTTAGGAGAATAAGATTGTCTTCCTTGCCCTTTAAAATGCTTACTCTGGCTACTTTGATAACAATAACCGAACAGTGAGAGTGAAGCAAAGAGGTTATTGAGATTATTCAGGTGAAAGATGATAGCAGGTAGTAGGAGGTATTAACAATGGAAATATGAAGTGATTGCCTTCTGGATATATTGAACATAGTGGCAAGATGAATTTCGGGTGAATTTGTTATGGGTAGTGAACGAAAGGGAGGAAATAAGGCTCAGTTTGAATTTTTAGTTTGAATAAAGAGAATGATGGATTTGGCACCAAATAAGATGTAGAATGCTGTGGTGGGATCGGTTTTGGGTTAACAGACATCGGCATATGGTTTTTAAAAATGTTTATTGTGCATTGTTGGGGAAGCAAGCGTGTTACCAGTCTGTTAGGCTGGCTTGCTTAACTTTGCCTGATTGGTGCATGAGCACGAGACAGTGCCACATGTGTATAGTCCAGGGAAGGGTGCAGGTGCTTATCTTAAAGGCTGCAGATTGTAGATTTTCTGCCTGCTTAGGAGGGGACATTGTTTCCTATTGTTTACCAGGGAAAGTATTTTTGTCTACACCACCCCACCCTTGGCTTGTTTTCCTTGGGAGTCTTGAGAGAGAGAGAAAGAGAGAGAAAGAAAGCGGTTTTCCCTGTCTGCTTTTTTGCTATGGGGAAAACAGCGGTGTTAAGCTTGCTAGCTGGATTACCGGCTGCAAGCTCTTTGCCTAACTGGTGCGTGGGTGTGTGGCAGTGCCACATGTGTGTGGTCTATGTAAAGCTGCAGTGCTTGCCCTCGGTGGCATTCTCCCAGATCGCTCTCCCACCACCATGAGATGTTTTATTTTTTTCCCTGCTCCCTTGCCCTTCACTGCAAAAAGCAAATTTTCCTTGGTTTATTAGCTCTTTTCCTTTTGTTGATTATCCATTCACCTGTCTTAGCAAGCCTCCAAAAAATGGGTATAGCTGGATGCTTTCTGGCTCCACAGTTCCTCTATCATCTGCCCAAATTAAATGAGTATCTGCCTAGCCTCAACCACCAGCATTATATCCACCATTGAAAGACTCTAATAAATGGAATGGCTCACCATCCTCCAGCTCCACAGTTCCTTTAGTGTCAGCCCAGATCTAGTGTGAACCTGCATGGCCATGGCCACGGCCACTGGCCTTACATGTGTCTAAAGAGAAATGCCAAGTAATCAGTTGTACATTAAACTGGAGTTCATGAGCCTGAGGTAGGCTGGGTATATGTACTTGACATATTTGAGCATATATGTATTATTCAAAATCTTACAAAGGATTAGGTTACCAAGGCAGTGAGTGTAAATAGAGACGTGAAAAAACACAGGCAGGACACCTGGGAGCTCTGACACTGAAAGGTAGGTGAAAAGTGGAGGAGAAAAAGCATTATGCTGAGAAGGAACTACTATTGAGATAGGAGGAAAACCAAGTAAGTGTGTTTTCCCTTAAAGCCAGTTAAAGCAAATGTATCAGAAGAATGATGAGCTATGTACTGCTAGTATCTCACTTAAGATATCTGAAATTGGCCATTTAACTTAGCAACAAGGAAATAATCAGTAAATTTTCAGAGCAGTTTATAAATTATGGTGGGAGTGAAGCCAATAAGAAGGAAATTAAGGCAAAAAAAGAAAAAGTGTTGGAAACTGTAAGATTGGTCAAATTTCTGGAGGTTTTTTACTAAAAACAAAACAAAACACAATAACACAATAAATTGAATGGAAGCTGATAAAAGCAATGTGTTAAGACAAACTTTGTTATTGTTGCTGTTTGAAATTTTACTTTTAAAGATTAAGTAGCAGCATGTTTATATAACAATAGAAATTATCAGCAGAGGGTGGAAAACTGATGATGGAGAGAATAGTGAAGGCAGCAGAACTCTGGATTGGTGGAGTGAGTAGTTCAGTAATCCTTCTCTTAGTTATAACAACGTATAACTGTTGAAAATTATAAAATAATAGTAAAAAGCTATGAGTCATTTAAAGTCTTTATAAATTGTTCTAAGAGCATAAACAAGTACAGAAATATTAATTCAAGAAATCCTACTAAATTTCAATAAAAGCAGCCAAAATTGATGCCTGTATTAGTTTGCTAGAGCTGCTATAACTAAATACTGCAGTCTAGGTGGCTTAAACAACAGACAAATGATTTCTCAGAGTTCTGGAGACCGGAAGTCTGAGATGGAGGTGTTGGCTGATTGGGTTTCTTCTGAGCCTGGTCTACTTGGTTTGCAGATGACAGCTTTTCTTCTGGGTTCTCCCATCATCTTCCCTCTGTGACTTCCCTCTAAAGGCCCCAGTTATATTGGATTAAAGGCTCCCATATGGCCCTGGCCGGTTGGTTCAGCGGTAGAGTGTCAGCCTGGTGTGCAGGAGTCCTGGGTTCGATTCACGGCCAGGGCACACAGGAGAAGCGCCCATCTGCTTCTCCACCCCTCCCCCTCTCCTTCCTCTCTGTCTCTCTCTTCCCCTCCCGCAGCCGTGGCTCCATTGGAGCAAAGATGGCCCGGGCGCTGGGGATGGCTCTGTGGCCTCTGCCTCAGGCGCTAGAATGGCTCTGGATGCAACAGAGTGATGCCCCAGAGGGGCAGAACATCGCCCCCTGGTGGGCATGCCGGGTGTCTGTCTGACTGCCTCCCCGTTTCCAGCTTCAGAAAAAATGAAAAAAAAAATGAAAAAAAAAAAGGCTC
This sequence comes from Saccopteryx bilineata, assembly GCF_036850765.1. Classification (NCBI taxonomy): domain Eukaryota; kingdom Metazoa; phylum Chordata; class Mammalia; order Chiroptera; family Emballonuridae; genus Saccopteryx; species Saccopteryx bilineata. The sequence continues at coordinate 58,062,090 of NC_089495.1, read as the reverse complement.
CCATATGACTGGATTTTATCTTTATCATCTCTTTAATGGCCCTATGTTTAACAGAGTCACATTCTGTTTAACAGAGTCACATTCAGGTGTTCAAACTTCAACATATGAAATGGTGGGGGGGGGCAGGCACAACTGAGCCTCTACTATCCATAACATTTGAGACAAAAATGGCTCTATAGCTCTGCCAGAGGTGACCTACTTTATTTGAATCAGAGCATGGAGAATTCCTTGTCTAAGGGTGTTGTCAAAAGGAATTGAAATGTTGGTGGAGAACAATTCAAATGAGGTCTTTAGCCCCATAAAATGAGCCAAATGACAGGACACCGAAGAGGCCTATTGAAATCACAGTTAACACTGGGGGTCAGGAAGGCAGCAGATATGTGCTAGGCTCTATCAGCTCAGGACAACTCATGAGGCTGGCTTTAAAATGTTTCTTCAGCCTGACCAGGCGGTGGTGCAGTGGATAGAGCATTGGACTGGGATGCAGAGAACCCAGGTTCGAGACCCCGAGGTCGCCAGCTTGAATGTGGGGTCATCTGGTTTGAGCAAAAAGCCCACCAGCTTGAACCCAAGGTCGCTGGCTCCTGCAAGGGGTTACTCAGTCTGCTAAAGGCCTGTGGTCAAGGTACATATGAGAAGCAATCAATGAACAACTAAGGTGTTGCAACACGCAATGAAAAACTAATGATTGATGTTTCTCATCTCTCTCCGTTCCTGTCTGCCTGTCCCTGTCTATCCCTCTCTCTCTCTGAAAAAAAAAAAAAAGTTTCCTCAATCTCAGAGACCCATCAACAGAGGGTGAAAGTCTCACTGGCCCTCGGGGCTTATATACAACTTCTGAGAAAACACTGCTTGAACAATAAACAACTCTGATCTAGGGTGACTCTTAAGAAGCCATGCTTAAAAATAAAATCCTACTGTCTCTGGCAAGCTCTGGAAAACTGTGTGTGTGCTCAATGCTGCATCCACTCACATGGGATGTCATGAGCTGAGCTGCTATGTGTGGGAATTGTTAAGATGAGTCCAAATGACAGTAGTGATGAAGACTTTATTTCCTTATTGTGATAATAAAAGCAAGAGGCTGGGAAAATGTTGTCAGCTCCAGGAATGTTTTATTTGTCCCCACCGAGTGGCACTGGACAAGGGATATATATATATGTACACAAATGGAAGGAATCGTCTTCCTCCTGAAGTAGTTTTGAATGAAAAGCTCCTGCCCTTATCTGAACACTGGGGCAGGAAACAGGAAGCAGGGAAAGGGATTGGTGGGTGTGGAAAAGTGCTGATTGCTGAGTCAGAGTGTAGTCAAGGATTCCACTCCTCCACATCAAAAGGAGGTCTGAGCAGAGGCCCTGGTGAAAGGCATCTCATAAAGAGTCCTCCAAATGGAGGCACCTGGATTAGGAAAGCAGGTACCCATGAGGGCATGCTGGCTGTGGGTCCTGAGCCCTTGTCTGCAATACCCCTTCCAGACTGTCCTGTACTGGCTACGAGGTTTGAGGAGGGCAACGTTTTCCCATGAGTCTGGCCAGGTGAAGCCTTTAAATTGCCTGCCTTTGGCCTTAAAGAACACAGTAATATTTTAGCTAGTAAGCCGAACTCCTCAGTGATCAAGAAAGGGAATCATCAAGCTACTAGCTACTGGTCTTTGATGGAAAGAAGGGTGCTAAAATGTAAATACTCTGAGCTGTGATGGCCTTCAAGATATCTATCTAGCAGAAAAAAAGGGCAAAAATCTAATTTACTAAGGGTCTTAAGCATAAGTTTTTACTCCTAAGTGCCTTATGATAATTCAGGGGTGACCTCTAAATAGGCAGAAAGAAAGGTAAAAACAAATGGACAAGGATCTGAACAGAAACACACCAGAGAAGCTGCACATTGCTAGGAAAATACAATTTCACAATTAAATCAGTCAAATCATTAATCAGATAAACAAATGACCAAGCAAACAACAAACAAGAAACTCTGTGTTGAGTGGGAAGAATAACCCTATTTTCTATAATATATTATTTAAATTGTCTAAATAAAAATAAACGAGACATGCAAAGAAACAGTGAAGTATGACTTATACACAGGAACAAAAACAGGTGATAGAAACTGCCATTGATATGACCCCTTTGGCTTAGTAGACAGATATCAAACAGCTATTATAAAAACATTAAAAATATGTTCAAAGAACTAAAGGTACTGTGCTTCAAAAATAAGGGGAACATATATGATGACCATATTTCATTAAGTACAGAATATCACTAAAGAAACAAAATTATGGCCCTGGCTGCTTGGCTCAGTGTTAGAGCATCAGCCTGGCATGCAGGAGTCCCAGGTTCAATTCTCAGCCAGGGCACACAGGAGAAGCGCCCATCTGCTTCTCCACCCCTCCCCTTTTCCTTCCTCTCTGTCTCTCCCCCTCCCGCAGCCAAGGCTCCATTGGAGCAAAAAGTTGGCCCCGGTGCTGAGGATGGCTCCGTGGCCTCTGCCTCAGGTGCTAGAATGGCTCTGGTCGCAACAGAGCAATGCCCCAAATGGGCAGAGCATCGTCCCCTGGTGGGCATGCCGGGTGGATCCTGGTTGGGCACATGCAGGAGTCTGTCTGACTGCCTCCCCATTTCCAACTTCAGAAAAATACAAAAAAAAAAAAAAAAAAAAAAAGAAACAAAATTATTTATAATGACAATAAAAACGATTAAAAATAACCTCATAGAAAATAAGTTGAAAATACAATAACCCAAATGAAAAATTCAGTAAAAGAACTCTAACAAGAAAGAATCAGTGACCTTGAAAATTGATCAATCAATCTGGATCAAACAATTTGAAGAACAAATGGGGACAAAGAATAAAAACAACTGAACAGAGTCTCAGAGAAATGTGTTAGACTATTAAACATACCAATATATACATAATGGGAGTGTCAGATGAAGAAGATACAGTGGTCCCTCATCTATCATGGAGGTTAGGTCCAGAACCCCTGCAATAGGAGAAAATCCATGAAGTAGCAACCTTTTATTTATTTATTTATTTATTATTTATTTATTTATTTATTGTATTTTTCTGAAGCTGGAAACGGGGAGAGACAGTCAGACAGACTCCCGCATGCGCCCCACCGGGATCCACCTGGCACGCCCACCAGGGGCGATGCTCTGCTCACCAGGGGGCGATGCTCTGCCTCTCCGGGGCTTCGCTCTGTTGCAACCAGAGCCACTCTAGCGCCTGGGGCAGAGGCCAAGGAGCCATCCCCAGCTCACGGGCCATCTTTGCTCCAATGGAGCCTTGGCTGCAGGAGGGGAAGAGAGAGACAGAGAGGAAGTGGGGGGTGGAGAAGCAAATGGGCACTTCTCCTATGTGCCCTGACTGGGAATTGAACCCGGGTCCCCCCGCACGCCAGGCCGACACTCTACCGCTGACCCACCGGCCAGGGCCCTTATATTTATTTTTTAAGCCACATAAACCCTCCCACACTCTTATGAACCTTTCCCATACTACTAACCTCTCCCACACTCTTATAAGTACTTCCTATGCTCTTAAACACTACACTCTTAAACGTACATAATTTTAACAACATATAAAATTATATATGGGTACTCAGCAGTGAATACTAATGTTTTAATTAATATTTTTATATATTTATATTGTTTTTAAATTTTTAGGCTAGAAAATGCTTATTTTACTGCAAAATAATAAAAATAATGAATATATAAAAATACCTAGCCTGACCTGTGGTGGCGCAGTGGATAAAGTGTTAACCTGGAAACACTGAGATTGCCGGTTCAAAGCCCTAGGCTTGCCTGGTCAAGGCACATATGGGAGTTGATGCTTCCTGCTCCTTCCCCCTTCTCTCTCTCTCTCTCCCCCCCTCTCTATAATGAATAAATAAAATCTTTAAAAAAAAAAACCTATATGCTGCAAAGTCCCACAATATAGCAAAAAATCCATGATAAAATAATTAGATATATACAATTAAAAAATCTGTGATACAGCCTTGGGCAATTGGCTCAGTGGTAGAGTGTCGGCCTGATGTGTGGAAGTCCTGGATTAGATTCTCAGCCAAGGCACACAGGAGAGGCACCCATCTGCTTCTCCTTCTTCCCCCTTTCCTTTCTCTTTTTCTCTCTGTCTCTCTCTTCCCCTCCCACAGCCAAAACTCCATTGGAGCAAAAGTTGGCCCAGTCACTAAAATGGCTCCATGGTCTTGCCTCAGGCACTAGAATGGCTCCAGTTGCAACAGAGCAATGCCCCAGATGGGCAGAGCATCGTCCCCCAGTGGGCATGCCAGGTGGATCCCAGTTGGGCACATGCTGGAGTCTGTCTCTCTGCTTCCCCGCTTCTCACTTCAGAAAAATACAAAATAAATAAATAAATAATCTGCAATAGAGTGAGAATGCTAAAAGTGAACTGTGATATGGTGAGGGACAACGGTAAAGAGAAAAAGTAGAAAAAAATATTTGAAGAAATACTGGCTGAAAAGAGGGAAATATAGAATAATTACCCTCACAAGCCCTTGAGAACATTGGCTTTAAAGTGGGATCAGTCAGTATAGTAATGTGTTAATTTTCAAGCCGCATTCAGTTATTTGAGTTTGGGTATGAAATAAGGAAAGAGCTGGCCAGAACCAGAATTGTGCCTGGGCCAAGCAAGTAGGGCAAATTGAAGTGGCCAGGGAGGCAAGGAGCATACAGAAGCAGTTATGATAAATCATGGAATTAAAACTGGGTAAGGAAAGAAGGAAGAGCATCAGGGGACTGAGGGACAGAGAAAGTATCAGTGAGTTGGAGGTTTTCATGTGCCACATGGCTTTGGGATATTCCTCAGTGAAAGGTACTTATTATATTTTGATACATCACATAATCACAGCTGTGTGCACATGTTGCAGTTATTGGTAAGGACGAGGTCTGAGATTTGATATTGGAGGGAATGTCTGAGGTAGATACCCTTGGAATGAAAAGTATGTAAGGAACTAAAAATCATGTATATAAAAATTGCTAGAGATTAAGTCAGGCATTCTAATGGACAGAGTACGAGTGAAACAGGATCTAAAATTTTTGGGAACTACATAGGAGTGATCCTGGGTGTGAGTAGCTAATAGCAATAATATATTTATTCTTCAGCAGGTAACTGATGAGTCCTATGGAGTAGGTATACCTTTAAATCAGGTATATTAATGTCCCCTTTTTCTTCAGGCTATGTGATTAAAATCTGACTTCTTCAACTAGTATGGTAATTCTCAGTGTAAAACATAATGTGGCCTCTTTGGCTTGAACTGTGGAGAGTTGGCAGCCGTGTTCAGTTTAATCCTCCTTAGCTTAAATTTTATGTGACTCGGCATATTTTTCCTAGTTCTACCTTATATAGTATTTCCTGTGCAAGTTTATTTTTTTATTTTTTATTTTTTTAAAAGCTTAGTTTACTTATTTATTTATTCATTTTAGAGAGGAGAGGGAGAGACAGAGAGAGAGAGGAGAGACATAGAGAAGGAGGGAGGAGCTGGAAGCATCAACTCCCATATGTGCCTTGACCAGGCAAGCCCAGGGTTTTGAACTGGCAACCTCAGCATTTCTAGGTCGACACTTTATCCACTGCGCCACCACAGGTCAGGCCCCCTGTGCAAGTTTAGTCTATGTCTTAGAACTTATTTTTTACCTTAGATTCTTATGCCCATTCTGAATTATTTTACTGATGATGTATTTAGCCAAGGTTCTTAACTGTAAACAGAATACTGTATTTTTTCTGGCTTAAGAGTAACCTGTTTTGTAAAGGGATAAAACTGTTTTACAGATTAATTTATAGGGTGTAAAAAACAAGACCCTAGGTTGAGCTTCTGGAAACAGTCCCACACTGGGTAGAAATGGTATGCTTACAGCCAATTCCCCACACCTCTGTCCCCCAAAAATGTAAACTCCAAAAACTCCATTGGTTTTTTGGTCCCCAACAGGCCCATATTTCTCTGGAATACCATTCCAGGCTCACCTGGAAATCTTCTAGGGTGCACCAGTGCGCCCTGGCGCATACTTTGAGAACCACTGCTCTACGTGATTGGCAAGCTACATAATCAGATGCCGCCATCACTGCTAATGTCTCAGAAACAAGTCAGGAAACTGATTAATCTAGAACAGGGGTCCCCAAACTATGGCCCATGGGCCACATGCGGCCCCCTGAGGTCATTTATCTGGCCCCAGCTGCACTTCCGGAAGGGGCACCTCTTTCATTGGTGGTCAGTGAGAGGAGCATATTGACCATCTCATTAGCCAAAAGCAGGCCCATAGTTCCCAATGAAATACTGGTCAGTTTGTTGATTTAAATTTACTTGTTCTTTATTTTAAATATTGTATTTGTTCCCGTTTTGTTTTTTTACTTTAAAATAAGATATGTGCAGTGTGCATAGAAATATGTTCATAGTTTTTTTTTTTTATAGTCCGGCCCTGCAAAGGTCTGAGGGACAGTGAAATGGCCCCCTGTGTAAAATGTTTGGGGACCCCTGGTCTAGAAACTGAATAGCTGCTTCTGCCCAGCAACAGAGTGTTTTTGTTTTTTTTACTTTGTCAGATGATTCAGTTCTGAATGGAGACTGTCGACAAGGATATCTGATTGGTGAAACCTAAATTACATTAGAATCCCTGGAAGCAGGAGATTCAGGGATTATATTTTTTGCTTTCCAGATCATGGAAGCTGGGACATTGTTAGGATGGATGTTAAAATTCTTGGAGAAACTCTAAAAGTATTAAATTCTGGGATACAGTTTCAACGAGGTGTATGATTTTGGCTTCTATTTGTAATTTGAAATATAGTAACCAGTTTAAATACACTAGATTTTATCATGACAAAGACTTTAACAAAAATTGTGTTGTACTAAGTCCTAGCATCTTCCAACAGGAGTTTTAAAATGAAAATCTTTGAAGATTTTAGAAGTTAAAACTCTGGTCTTGCCCAACTTGAAAAGCCTAGTTTGAAAAATTTTATCATGATCACTATCATCACTTATAGTATTTTACTTTGTTAATTAACCACCCCATCTCATTCCTTTATGCTTATGAACCTATTTGGAAATATGTAACAGGAGTTAGACTGAGCAGAAATCATCTGCTTTATTATAGTTGCAAAGCTGGATTAAAAAAATGTAGCTTGGACTTCAAATAAAATTTTTTTCCCTCCATAGAAAATGTATAAAACATTACTAATAGAGCAGTTAAGTAACTGAAAACTTTACTACATAAGGCATAGCCTGTTCTTTTTAGATTACTGTATGGAAAAGGCAAGGTTGGAGATAAAGTGAATTGGGCTCACAGGCAGACAATTTCCAAAGCAGAGATTCATGACTGGTAGACAGACAAAGAAAGAGAGGCAGCACATGACCATGTAAATTTAGGACATTAAACTTTTTAATTTAAAGAATAACAGAAAATAGATATCAAGCTTTTTATAATTTCATCAGATTCCTCCTACCAAAGAATGAAGCTAATGAGAGGTAAAGAGTTTAGAGCAACTTTGACCCCAAAATTTTCATGAGGCATTTTATAGAATTGAAAGAAAATTTGGAAAGGAAGAGGATGATTTATCATGATGCCTTCATCACCACTAGCACCGCATCAGGATCAGGATTATGATCATCATCATCATCACTACGAACCACCAACAGTGTCATTTCAAACATTTGTGGAATATCTACTATATTCTGGCCACTTTTCTTTTTTTTTAAGTTTTTTTTTTTAATTATTCATTTTAGAGAGGAGAGAGAAAGGGAAAGAGAGAGACAGAGAGGGAGAGAGAGAGAGAAAGGGGGGGAGGAGCTGGAAGCATCAACTCCCATATGTGCCTTGACCAGGCAAGCCCAGGGTTTCGAACCGGCGACCTCAGCATTTCCAGGTCAACGCTTTATCCACTGTGCCACCACAGGTCAGGCCTGGCCACTTTTCATGTCATTTAAAATCCAAATGATTTTAAAAATGAAAACTGAGGAGGATTTATAATTAATGTCAATAAAAAAGATGTATTGAAAGAAAGAGAGTTTGGGTTGGGGGTGGGAGGGGAAGTAATATATAAGAACTGAGTATTTGGGATAATAAAGGAAGTCACAGAGATAGGTCATATTTGTGCCTTAGAAAACATATTGATACAGGATTCAAACAGTACCTTACTGCAGAGATGAGGGATAAGAAAAATCATATTTGCCTGAATAAAGAGTCTGTGTATTACCAGTTTAAAATTTCATGTCTCTCAAAAAATGGGATTGATTTTTCAAGAAAAATAATTCCTAATTAGCTAATTATGACTATTATACTAAACAACTAGTCTCTTTTTACAATCTAGTATTCTTTATATCACAGTGTTCTTCCAAAAAATACTTTATCAATCTGTATACTACAAGTTGAAGAAGCAATTTTTTTTTTTAATAATTTTATTTTTTTAATGGGGTGACATCAATAAATCAGGATACATATATTCAAAGATAACAAGACCAGGGTATCTTGTCGTTCAATTATGATGCATACCCGTCACCCAAAGTCAGATTGTCCTCTGTCACCTTCTATCTTGTTTTCTTTGTGCCCCACCCCCTCCCCCTTTCCCTCTCCCATTCCCCCCTCCCCCCCGTAACCACCACACTCTTATCAATGTCTCTTAGTTTCACTTTTATGTCCCACCTACGTATGGAATAATGCAGTTCCTGGTTTTTTCTGATTTACTTATTTCGCTTCGTATCATGTTATCTAGATCCCACCATTTTGCTGTAAATGTTCCGATGTCATCATTTCTTATGGCTGAGTAGTATTCCATAGTGTATATGTGCCACATCTTCTTTATCCAGTCATCTATTGATGGGTTTTTTGGTTGTTTCCATGTCCTGGCCACTGTGAACAATGCTGCAATAAACATGGGGCTGCATGTGTCTTTACGTATCAATGTTTCTGAGTTTTTGGGGTATATACCCAGTAGAGGGATTGCTGGGTCATAAGGTAGTTCTATTTTCAGTTTTTTGAGGAACCACCATACTTTCTTCCATAATGGTTGTACTACTTTACATTCCCACCAACAGTGTATGAGGGTTCCTTTTTCTCCACAGCCTCTCCAACATTTGCTATTACCTGTCTTGCTAATAATAGCTAATCGAACAGGTGTGAGGTGGTATCTCATTGCTGTTTTGATTTGCATTTCTCTAATAGCTAAAGAAGATGAGCATCTTTTCATATATCTGTTGGCCATTTGTATTTCTTCCTGGGAGAAGTGTCTTTTCATATCCTCTTCCCATTTTTTTATGGGATTGTTTGTTTGTTTGTTTGTTGTTGAGTTTTATGAGTTCTTTGTATATTTTGGATATTAGGCCCTTATCTGAGCTGTTGTTTGAAAATATCATTTCCCATTTAGTTGGCTTTCTGTTTATTTTGTTATCAGTTTCTCTTGCTGAGCAAAAACTTCTTAGTCTGATGTAGTCCCATTCATTAATTTTTGCCTTCACTTCTCTTGCCATTGGAGTCAAATTCATAAAATGCTCTTTAAAACCCAGGTCCATGAGTTGAGTACCTATGTCTTCTTCTATGTACTTAATTGTTTCAGGTCTTATGTTTAGATCTTTGATCCATTTTGAGTTAATTTTAGTACAGGGGGACAAACTGTAGTCCAGTTTCATTCTTTTGCATGTGGCTTTCCAGTTTTCCCAGCACCATTTATTGAAGAGGCTTTCTTTTCTCCATTGTGTGTTGTTGGCCCCTTTATCAAAAATTATTTGACTATATATATGTGGTTTTATTTCTGGACTTTCTATTCTGTTCCATTGGTCTGAGTGTCTATTTTTCTGCCAATACCATGCTGTTTTGATTGTCGTGGCCCTATAATAGAGTTTGAAGTCAGGTATTGTAATGCCCCCAGCTTCATTCTTTTTCTTTAGGATTGCTTTGGCTATTCGGGGTTTTTTATAGTTCCATATAAATCTGATGATTTTTTGCTCTATTTCTTTAAAAAACGTCATTGGAAGTTTGATGGGAATTGCATTGAATTTGTATATTGCTTTGGGTAATATAGCCATCTTGATTATATTTATTCTTCCTAGCCAAGAACAAGGTATATTCTTCCATCTCATTATATCTTTTTCAATTTCCCTTAACAATGGTTTATAGTTTTCATTATATAAGTCCTTTACATTCTTTGTTATGTTTATTCCTAAGTATTTTTTTTGTTGTTGTTGCAATCGTGAAGGGGATTATTCTTTTGAGTTCCTTCTCAGTTGTTTCATTGTTGGCATATAGAAAGGCTATTGACTTCTGAATGTTAATTTTGTATCCTGCGACCTTACTGTATTGGCTTATTGTTTCTAGTAGTCTTTTTGTGGATCCTTTGGGGTTTTCGATGTATAGGATCATATCATCTGCAAAAAGTGATACCTTTACTTCTTCTTTTCCGATATGGATGCCTTTTATTTCTTTGTCTTGTCTGATTGCTGTGGCGAGAACCTCTAGTACCACATTAAATAAGAGTGGAGAGAGTGGACAACCCTGTCTTGTTCCTGATTTAAGGTGAAAGCCTTCAGTTTAGTGCCATTTAATATGATGTTAGCTGATGGTTTATCATATATGGCCTTTATCATGTTGAGATATTTTCCTTCTATACCCATTTTGTTGAGAGTCTTAACAAAGTTGAGAGTGTTGTATTTTATTGAAAGCCTTTTCTGCATCTATTGATAAGATCATGTGGTTTTTGTTCTTTGTTTTGTTGATATGGTGTATTACGTTAACCGTTTTACGTATGACGAACCATCCTTGAGATTCTGGGATGAATCCCACTTGATCATGATGTATTATTTTTTTAATATGTTGTTGTATTCGATTTGCTAGTATTTTGTTTAGTATTTTAGCATCTGTATTCATTAGAGATATTGGTCTGTAGTTTTCTTTTTTTGTGCCATCCTTGCCTGGTTTTGGTATGAGGGTTATGTTGGCCTCATAAAATGTGTTTGGAAGTATTGCTGAAGAAGCAATTTTTGTTGGAAATAATTGCGTTGTCATATTTTTGAGTTCTCCAGTTCTGCCCTACCATATAAACGCCTTACACTGAAGGCTTATCTGCTTTCTCACTTTATCTTTTGAGAACTACACAGCATATGGGGAGTTTCAGTTGGATACTGTATGGCATCTTATAATTCTGGGAAGTTTTTTTTTTAATTTTTTGTTTATTTACTTATTCATTTTAGAGAGGAGATAGAGATAGAGAGAGAAATCAGGGAGGAGCAGGAAGCATCAACTCTCATATGTGCCTTGACCAGGCAAGCTCAGGGTTTTTTGAACCTGTGACCTCAATGTTCCAGGTCAATGCGTTATCTACTGCGCCACCAGAGGTCAGGCAATTCTGGGCAGTTTTGAGGACAAAACTGAGATTATTCAACAAAATCTTATGTTTCTAGTCAGTTTCTCTTTCAAATGAATACTGATTTCTATGCATGAAATTCATTTTTAATTTACATTTTTAATTTAAAAAAATTATTTTTAATTTATTGTGTTGATATGGTTTCCAGTATCCCACTCAATATGATACCCTCTACTTACCACATCATGCCCTCCATACACCATGCAAAGTCTGTTTCCACCCCATCTTACCTCCTCTGTTTTCACAATCCCTACCCCTACCCTCCTTTCCCTCTTGCTATCGCTACCCTGTTTTCTGTATCTGTGTGTTATGTATATATAATTTGGCCAAGACCTCACTTTCTTTGATCCTGTCCCTTCTTCCCCCTTCCTTCTGCCAGCTGTCCATTTTCCCCTGTGACCCTACCTCTGTTTCTATTTTGTTTCTCAGTTTATTCTGTTCATTAAATTTGACACATAAGTGAGATTTTATGGTATTTGTCTTTCTCTGCCTGGTTTATTTCACTTAGCATATTAATTTCCAGGTCCATCCATGATGTTGCAAATGGTAAGATTTCCTTATTTTTCATGGTCACGTAGTATTCCATTGTGTAAATGTGCCACAGCTTTTTTATCCACTTATCTACTGATGGAAACTTGGGCTGTTTCCAGATCTTGGCTATTGTAAACAATGCTGCAATGAATATGGGGATGCATATCTTCTTTTGAATTATTGTTTTGGGATTCTTAGGATATATTTCTAAAAGTGGGATGGCTGGGTCATAAGGCAGTTCCATTTTTAATTTTTTGATGAAATACCATACTGTTTTCTATAGTGGCTACAGGAGTCTGCCTTTGCACAACAGTGAAGGAGGGTTCACTTTTCTCTACACCCTCGCCAACACTTGTTTGTTGAGTTGTTAATGAAAGCCATTCTGGCAGGTGTGAGCTGATATCTCGTGATTTTATTTTTATTTTACTTCTTCTGAACCTCACTCCAAACTTTATCTTTTTACTTTAATTTAAAAAGTCCTTCGAGTTTATACTGCTGATTACTCACACAGTTAGTGACTTTTATTAGAAAAGTCTTCAAATATAAAATGTTCTGCTCTTCAAGTATTTTGAAGTAAACCATAGAGTTAGAATTTTGAATCATTAAAAAGGAAAAAGAAAATAACTTTTTTCTTAGCTCTGAGCAGGAAATAAAAGCAAGCAGACTGCTGTTGTTTTACTAAGTCTGCAAGTGTGTTTTTAAAAGGTTTTTCTTAAATGCCCATATCATGCACATTTAATGTTTCAAAATCACTGATGTTTTTGTTAAACAATGAAGAGTAATTTCCAAAGGCACTTATGCGGTCTATTCTTATATCATTAAATGCAGTGGGGTTATACACTTTCACATTTACCTCCCTGGGGCAGAGGGAATTCACTTTTCAAACAATAACTCACTGTGATGCCATGGCTCTGGCAATATTTCCTTTTTCTTTTCTTTCTTCTACTTAGGCACCTAGCTTTGATATAAACCCAGAATGAAGAGAAAGAAAACAAGTACATGTTACCAAACACCTAGTTGCAGCAAGACTAGTTTAGATAATCCCTTATCATTTTAGTCTTCTGTAGAAGAATTTATTACAAAAACAACACTAGTAAAATCATCTCAGATCTTAATTCTCAGCACGATAGCAGAGAAATGGTTACTGATCTTGCAAATGAACCTAAAATTTTAAAATAATGACAAATTTCTTCCTCTACTGTACTTTTATTATTCTATTTGCCCTTATTTACCCCTTACATATACATATTTTTCCTATTTGCTACCATAATTGGAAGAGCTATATCTTACATATATTGTGACACATAATGTGAGGATTTACACCATCAGCATCAGTATCATTATTAATGTAATTAATTCTAACCTTTATAAAGCCACAGTCTCAATAAATGTCTTGTGTTGCATATACAGATATTGTTCTGTAGTAGATGAGTTTTAAACCTCTCAATCTGCATTTGAACTACTAGCTGTAGTTTCTAGTTAACATTTGTTCAGCAAACATTAAGGAATGAGATACTGAGATATCAACATTTTTTAAAATTTCTCCCTTAATATTTACTAGAGTGTTCCATTAATATATAATAAATGCTCAAGATTAATTTTTGAATCACAGAATTCTACAATAGAATTTAGTAATCTAAGTTATTTGGGGGTGGGGAAGAAAACTGAATCAGAAATGTTCAATGACTTGATCAGTTACTGGCAGTGATAAGTCTGAAATTAGTTACTGACAGTGATGTCCTAACTCATTCAGTCAATTTTTTATTAGAAATATGATGGCCTGTTAGAAGGAAAATTGTCATGGCGTTTAAAACCAAGTGATTTTATATCTCTTTCTGTTGATTTATTTAGTTGTAAGCTCACAATGGAATTTTATAACAAATTTCAAAAATAATGCCACTCTTTTCCTTCTACCTTCATTTTTTATAGAAAATATGATGGATTATATTTTATGAATTATTTATTAAAATATAATAGTTCAATTTATATCCCAGATACACAGTTGTATATAGTAAGGACATCAAGGAATGAATAACATACTACAAAAGTAAAAATACAGAATCAAATAAACTTTGGTTTTACTTATAATTTCAGCCTTATTATTCTTATTGTAATAATAATAGTATATCTAACAGGATTGTTGTTCAAGTCTGTATAACATGTAATAAAGTTTTATTCATAGTGTATATAATGATATATATTCTATATTATATTATGTATATAGTATTATAAATAATATATTTTGAATATACATGATTATGTTAACTGTGTATTCAAAACTGAGATTTTACTAAACTGTGAGCAACTCTTAAATGTTTATAGTAATCTTTGGTACCATCCCATCAAAGGTTCCAGAGGAATAAAACAGAGTTTCAGTCTGAAAATATTGAAAATCAGCCAAGAAGAAAAGAGGCTTCTCAAACATGCTTGAATTAAGTCTATATGAGCATCTCTCCAGAAGGCCAATGCATCCATTGCTATTATATTTGTATAAGGTCACAAAGAGCATGGAGTTCAATTTCACTTTGCAGAGATTTTATTCTATACACTGACTTTTCTGATTCTTACAACAATATTTCATGGCCTTTCCAGTATTCACTTTTTAAAAAGTAATTTCATAATGTTTGCATTTGCCTGAATAAATGATTGAAATTCTTAAATTCAGTTAACCAGATATTTTTCTTATATGATATCAAGGAGTTCATCATGATTTTTTCTCAGTTTTATTGTTAATCAGACTAAAAGTTTGGTCATTATACTAAAGAAGAGGGGAAAAAAAGGAAAAAACTCCACCATGTTTTTCTGGGTCTTTCACTTCTTTTAAAAAAAAAAGGAGAAGAAAACCCAACACCATTACAATTGTTAGCATAATTCAGACTTCAGGTTAAAACAGTTTGTTTATAATAGACTTCTTTCTATATGACTAAAATGAAGTTTACTTTTTTCCTCTTTTTTAGCATGTAAAATACAAATAGCTATACAGCATTTCAGCAATTTGGAGAGAAGTTTTAGTATGATGTAAAACAACATGCATCACAGAAAATTCAAACACGAGTGTCTCATTAATAATCGTTTGGAGAAAAGCTAATACTGAGCATTCTCTTTCACCTAAGTTGACAGTATATTTGGGGTAATCTGATAAAAAATACATATTTGTATATCTAAACACAGAAAAAATATGGTAAAACTACAGCATAAAAGATGAAAAAATTATATGTACTACACCTGCTAGGGGACTTCCATGAATGGAGTTTTCAGGACTGGAAGTTGCTGTAGGTGAGAGAGTGGTGGATGAATATAAAGATATAGGACATTATTGTACACTACTATGGACTTTTAACACTTTCTACAGTTTACATTAAATTTATAAAACAACATGAGACTAAATCAAGCGCAAGACAAAATAATGTAATCAAGAGACACAGTAAACATGAGATGAATATGGCTGCTACTGGTATAACATGCCATATAGTTTTATAGCAACTTTTTATATAAATAGAAAGAGTACACTCATAAAATAATGATGAAAAGTTTAGTATAGTAAATACATAAACCAGTAAGAGTCCACTTTTGAATACAATTTTATCATTATCTAATATTATGTACAATAAATAATTTTAGTTGCTATACTTCAGTGGTCCCCAACCTTTTTGGGCCACAGACAGGTTTAATGTCAGAAAATATTTTCACAGACCGGCCTTTAGGGTGGGACGAATAAATGTATCACGTGACAGAGACAAGCGTCAAGAGTGATTCTTAGACGAATGTAACAGAAGGAATCTGGTCATTTTTTAAAAATAAAATATCGTTCAGACTTAAATGTAAATGAAATGAAAATAATGTAAGTTATTTATTCTTTCTCTGAGGACCGGTACCAAATGGCCCATAGACTGGTACTGGTCCATGGCCCAGGGTTCGGGGACCACTACTATACTTTAAAAATTTTTATTAAATTTATGGGAGTGGTGTGGACAAGACCGGCTGGGGTGAGGATGACGGAGACGCAAAGACCCGACTCTGAGGACCAGGTTCAGTGATGCAGATCCACTTTATTCAGGAAGTAAGCAAGCTTATATAGATGGGTTCAGCCTATAGGGTGTAACAGTGTGTCCTTCATAGCCAATGGCTGAAAAGATCAGGGAGCTGCGTGGTTGGCGCTAAGTCACTTCCTTATAGCGGGTGAGCTTCCTTCCTGGGTATGCCCAGGAGGCTTCTGGGAGCTGGAGTATTCTCACAGCATTTCATCAGCCACAGCTGCTAGGAATGTGCTCTGCACTCCATGCACAGAGTGGCATTGGTTAATAAATTATACAGGTCTCAAATGTACAATTCTATAATATCTCATCTCTATATTGCATTGTGTGTTTACCATACAAAGTGAAATCTCTTTCTGTTGTCATATATTTGACCCCTTTACTCTTTATTCTCCCTTACCCTCTCTTTCCCTCTAGTAACAACCATACTGTTGTCAGTGTCTATGAGTTTTTGTTGTCTTTTTGTCTTGTTTATTCATTTGTTATTTTTTGTTGTATATCCTCTATATGAGTAAAATCATATCGTTCTTGACTTTTTTCATGACTTATTTTATTTTGCATAATATTTTCAAAATCCATCTATGTTGTTCAAATAGCAGTATACCATTTTTTTATGTGGCTAAGCAGTATTCTATTGTATATATGTACCACATCTTCTTTATACAACTATTTCTCAAAAGACACTTCAGTTGTTTCCATGTCTTGACCATCATCAATAATGCTACTATGAACACAGAGGTACATATATATCTTTACATATAAATGCCTGTTTAAAAAATGGTACTGGGAAAATTAGAAATCCATATGCAAAAGAATGAAACTAAATTGCTCCTTGGAGCAATAATTAACTCAAGATGGATCAAAGACCTAAATATAAACCTGAAACAATAAATTACATAGAAGAATATATAGGTACTAAACTTATAAACCTTGGTCTTAGGATTTTAGAACTTATAATAGCAAAATAAGAGCATGGACTAGCGTGGCCATATTTGCAGATTTGGTGATTTTTTAGTACAGGCTCCTTTTTAATTTCAGCTATCTTTCTGTGTGATATTCACAGAAATTATTTTAGGTACAACATATAATATCCTATTTAGGCAAATTTAGATATTATCAGAGGACGGCTTTTTAAAATGTGTTTATGGTGGTATCTATGTTAGGAGAAACAATAATGGAGACTTATGTTGATAAAGAGCTAGAAAAGGGGAAAACCTCAATCTGAATGTTGCTATAATCAAATGTGTTTTTTGAAAATATGAAGTTAAGCAAATTTTTTCAAGTGTTTGATTTTAAACCTCAGAAACTTTTCCAAATGTTTTATGTCAAGCTTGTGAAATATAATTTGATTCTTTCTTCTAAAATTAAAGCACACTTTTCCAAACTGTGTTATTCAAACCCCAGTGTTCTAAGAAACAGCAATAGCTCATCCAAAGCAAGCATGACTTCATGGTCAAGTAGGTTGGAGATGTGATGTAAAAAGATGTATACTTTTTACAGTAGTGTCTTCAGCACCTGAGGCTAATAAGGTAAAACAAATCATTATAATGGAAAACTTTCTACTTCAGCTTTGGCATTAGGATGAAATTGTGAAAGGAAAACAAGTGATAACCTCTTCCTTATACAAATTAACCCAAAGATTGAGTGATAATGAGTGTTTCACAACTCCAAGACCACTCTCTAGACTGGAAAATATGAAGACAAGATTCTGGATAGCACTCTTGTAAAATAACTGATGCATCCTTTCAATTCTCTTTTTGAGGTAGAGATGGGAGTCCTTTGTTATGACCTCAAACATCACGACAATTACAATGGAAAAAATCAATTGTGATATACAATTAATAAGGTTGGGAGACACTGAGAGCTTGTGCCAGGCTCATTCTTGAGTCCACTAAAATGGAATGTAAACTAGATCTGTAAGTCTATGGTTAAGGTGACAGTCCAATTAAAATTGGTAATTAAAGACATATGAATATTTCCCATTGACCTGTCATGGAATTCAAGGAGAGAAAACTAAATGAGGTTGCTTTGGGTCATGTCCAGTGTGGTTGTCCATAGAGCAAAGAGATAAGTTAAGCATCATGAGATTCTCTGAGGTGAGAAAGAAAGTACAAAGAAGGCCCTGGCCAGTTGGCTCAGTAGTAGAGCATCAGTCAGTGTGTGGAAGTCCCAGGTTTGATTCTGGGTCAGGGCACACAGAAGAAGGGACCATCTACTTCTCTACCCTTCCCCCTCATTCTCTCTCTTTCTCTTTTTTATTCTCCCACAACCATGGCTCAGATGGCTAGAGCAAGTTGGCCCCAGGTGTTGAGGATGGCTCCATGGCCTCACTTCAGGTGATAAAATGGTTCAGTTGCTGAGCAATAAAGCAACAGCCCCAGATGTGCAAAACATCATCCCCTAGTGGTCTTGCCAGGTGGATTTGCCTTTTTGCCTCCCTGCCTTTCACTTAATTCTCTGTGTGTGTATGAGCATATGTATGTGTGTGTGTGTGTGTGTGTGTGTGTATGAAGTACAAAGAACTATCCTGAATGAACTCAGCTACCTTTACCTGAGTCACAAAAGCTTTAGGAGAGTTAGGTAATATAGGAACCCTCAAGTGGTCTGAGAAAGATAAAATACCACCTGACCCCCCATTACCCAGCCTTTAGGTGTCCAGCTTAAGGGTAGGTTAAGTAAGTTTTAAAGGGGACAGGCCTGACCTGTGGTGGCGCGGTGGGTAAAGCGTCGACCTGGAAATGCTGAGGTTGCCGGTTCGAAACCCTGAGTTTGCCTGGTCAAGGCATATATGGGAGTTGATGCTTCCAGCTCCTCCCCCTTCTCTCTCTCTGTCTCTCCTCTCTCTCTCTCTGTCTCTCCCTCTCCTGTCTAAAATGAATAAATAAAAAATAAAGAAAAAAAATTAGAAAAAAAAAGTTTTAAAGGGGACAACCATTTTAACTGAAAATTATATTTGTTTGTTTTATTAGTACTATATACAGCTGGACCTCTTGATTTTTTAATTTAAATTAAAACTGGTACTCAGCCTGACCAGGTGGTGGTGCAGTGGATAGAGCATCGGACTGGGATGTGGAGGACCCAGGTTCGAGACCCTGAAGGTCACCAACTTGAGCGTGGGCTCATCTAGTTTGAGCAAGGCTCACCAGCTTGGACCCAAGGTCGCTGACTTCAGCAAGGGGTCACTCAGTCTGCTGTACCCTCACGGTCAAGGCACATATGAGAAAGCAATTAATGAACAACTAAAGTGCCACAACAAAAATTTGATGATTGATGCTTCTCATCTCTCTCCATTCTTGTCTGTCTGTCCCTATCTATCCATCTCTCTGACTCTCTTTTTGTCTCTGTAAAAAAAACCCAAGAAACAAACAAACAAACAAAACTGGTAGTCAGATGACTCTAGGAGGCTCAGTTGAGAATAAGCAGGAATCACAGAGCATTAATTCTGACCCAATTCTCCTACTGGTCACCTCTTGCTGTAGTCTCTCTATTGCTCACCTTTAACTTGCTGCTTCTGGACAAAAGAGGGCTCAAGACACAAATGATTTGGCCCATCAAGGTGTTGAGTGAAAGCAAGGACTTTTTCTTGCAGAAAATGTAAGAATTTCAACTCAGAAAATTTACCTTTGTGCACAACTTTTTTTTCTTGCTTTTCTCTCCTCTCCTCCCACTTCATCCCTTTCTTTTTATTTCATGTTTTGTTCCTTGATTATTCCCTCTTTTACTTTTTTGAGATGTTAACCTAATTGCTGTAAACTAATTTATAAAAAATTTCATACACACATCTGGAAATATGGACAAAATACATTACTATATACATTAATCTACTTCAAGAACTTGTATATTACTTTTATATTTGTTCTTTGCTTCAGGATTTTTTTTTAAGTTTACAGGAGGAGGAATAAAGGTAACATTATAGATATCTTAAAACAGTAGTTACTTTAAGTGTTGTGTATGTGTGTGTATTCTCATTCAAGTGCTAAATACATCCCAATTTTTGTCTTAAGCTCACAAAAAATAAGTAGACACAAGACCAGGAATTATTTTTGATTCTTTTGGTGTAACCACACAGAAACTTTATTTTTTAAATATGATCTTTTCTCCTTTCTTTCCTTTTGATTCAAATTGGCCTTGTCCAGCACCCTGACTCACCTGCCTCCTTCCTTCTGTGCCTATCCATTCTCTTAATCATTAAGTCTTCAGGGCAATCAGGTTCTGGTCCAGCATCAAACAGTCTTAGGAACAAAGCCCGTGTTGAACATGGAAACAGAGTTTTCGTCAAACTGAAGATAACATCTTAGCTTCAGCTGTGTTTCAGTTCCAGACCAGGAAAAGCAAACCTCCACCAAACACATGTTGCTAAACCAGACAGAGCCACTACCATGACTGACATCATGACTAGATACAATGATCCACTACTCCCATCTCAGCACCAACCAATCAGTGGATTTCACAACTTTATCTTCCTTAGTCACCATGACTAATGATTTTGCCCCCATATCACCTATCTTCTAGAAGCCGTCAGAGAGCCAGGCTTTAGAGTAGTGGTAGTCAACCTGGTCCCTACCACCCACTAATGGGCATTCCAGCTTTCATGGTGGGCAGTAGCATAGCAACCAAAGTATAAATAAAAATATAAATTTAATTATAGTAAGTAGTTTTATAAATATTTATTCTGCCAAACAGAAAAAATCTGATGTAAAGTACTTGGTAATTATTATTATATGCTTTAACTTTCTGTAACTCTGCTTTATAAATTTTATAAAGTAAAGTTACTTCCCTACTTTATAAATCACCATTACTGTGGAACCGGTAGGCGGTTAGAAAATTTTACTACTAACAGAGATACAATAGTGGGCTGTAGGTATAAAAAGGTTGACTACCCCTGCTCTAGAGCAATATAGCTCACCTCTGCCTCCAGGCTGGTGCTATTTCTATAAATAAACATTTATTTTACAGAGAAAATGCTTGATATAATTTCAATCTTCTTAAATTTATTGAGACTTGTTTTGTGTCCTAACACATTCTGTTCTAGAGAATGTACCATGAGTACTTGAAAAGAATGTATATTTTGCTGCTTTGGGTTGAAAGATTTTAAAGACATCAACTAAATACAGTTGATCTAGTCTGTCATTTAAGGCCACTATTTCTTTATTAATTTTCTGTCTGGAAGATCTATCCATTGAAGTTAGGGGGTATTAAAATGCCCTACTATTATAGTATTGCTGTTGTTCTCACCCTTTATGAACATCAAAATCTGTTTTATATATGTAGGTACTCTTATATTAGATGCATAAATATTTACTATAGTTATATCCTTCTGTTGGATTTCTCCCCTTATCATTATGCAGTGACCTTCTTCATCGCTTACTATAGTCTTTTCTTAAAGGCTATTGCTACCTCAGCTTTATTTTTCATTTCCATTTGCATGAAGTACTTTTTTTTATCCCTTAACTCTCAGTCTATGTGTATCTTTTGTTCTGAGATGGGTCTCTTGTAAACAGCGTATGTGTGGGTTCTGTTCTCTTGTCCATGTAGCTGCCCTGTGTCTTTTCATTGGAGCATTTAAAATAGCATAAAACTTGAAATCAACTACAATAGAAAAACTGAAAAACATTCAAACATTTGGAGGCTAAATAACATGTTATTAAATAACAAGTGGCTTAACAATCAAGGAAGAAATAAAAATTTTTCTTGAAACAAAGGAAAATTAACATACAAGTCAAAATTTATGGGATGCAGCAAAAGCAGTCCTGAAAGGAAAGTTCATAGCATTACAGTCATACCTAAAGATGCAATAAAAAGCTAAAATAAACAATTTAACCCTTCAGCTAAAGGAACTAGAAAAAGAACAATACATAAAGCCTAGAGGAAGTAGAAGAAAGGAAATAATAAAGATCAGAGCAGAAATAAATGACATAGAGGCTAAAAAAATAAAAATAAAAAAGACCAATGAAACCAAGAACTAGTTCTTTGAAAAGGTAAACAAGATTGACAAAACTTTAGTTAGATTCATCAAGAAAAAAAGAGATAGGGCTCAAATAAATAAAATTAAATATGAAAGAGGAGAAGTAACAACTGACACCACAAAAATACAAAGGATAGTAAGAAAATATGAAGATCTATATGCCAAAAATTTGGAAAACCTAAGCCAAATGGATAAATTCCTAGAAATATACAATCTTCCAAAACTCAATCTGGAAGAATCAGAAAACCTAAACAGACAAATTACAACAGATAAAATTGAAACAGTTCTCAAAAAACTCCTGCAGACAAGTCCTAGACCAGATGGCTTCACAGGCAAGTTTAACTAACCATTCAAAGAAGTTATTTGAATCTACTCTTCTCAAGCTATTTCAGAAAAGTCAAGAGGAAGGAAGATTTCTAAGCTTCTTTTATGAGGCAAGCATTATCCTCATTCCACAACTGGGAAAAGATACTACAAAGAAATAAAAGTATAGGCCAATATTCTTTATGATCATAGATGCTAAAATTTGCAACAAAATATTAAGAAATCAGATCAAGCAATACATCAAAAGGATCATATATCATGATCAAGGGGGTTTTATTCTGGGGAGGCAAGGCTGGTACAATATTTGCATGTCAATAAATGTTATTCACCACATAAACAAAAGAAAGGATAAAAATCAAATTATTATATCAATAGATGCAGAAAAAGCATTTGATAAAATCCAGAACCCCTTTATGATCAAAACTCTCAGCAAAGTGAGAATGCAGGAATCATACCTCAACATAATAAAGGTCATCTATGACAAACTCAAAGCCAACATCATACTCAATGGGCAAAAATTAAAAGCAATTACCTTAAGATGAGAAACAAGGCTGGGGTGTTCCCTTTTACCACTCTTATTAAACATAGTTCTGCAAGTCCTAGCCATGACAATTAGACAAGAAGAAAAAAAGGCTTCCAATTGGAAAAGAAGTAAAGGTATCATTATTTGCTGATGACATGATACTGTACATAGAAAATTCTAAAGTCTCAGTCAGAAAATTACTAGACCAGATAAATGAATTTGGCAAGGTGGCAGGATATAAAATTAATATTCAGAAATCAGTGGGATTTTTATACGCTAATAATAAACTATTTGAAAGAGAAATTAAGGAACAATCCCCTTTAGTATTGCAACAAAATAAATAAAGTACCTAGGAGTAAATTTAATCAAGGAGGTAAAAGACTTGTCAGAATGATGCTCATTAACAAAACACACATTAAGTGCTGATGAGGGTGTGGATAAAAGGGAACCCTCCTGCACTTCTGGTAGAAACAAAGACTTAAGCAGCCACTGTGGAAAACAGTATGGCATTTCCTCAAAAATTAAAAATGGAACTGCCTTTTGACCCAGCTATACCACTTTTAAAAATATCCTAAGAATCCCAAACACTAATTCAAAAGAAGATATGCACTCCCATGTTTATTGCAGCATTGTTTACAATAGCCAAGATCTGGAAACAGCCCAAGTATTCGTTAGTGGACAAGTGGATTGAAAACCTATGGTACATATAGACAATGAAATGCTACATGGCTGTGAAAGAGAAGGAAATCTTACCTTTTGCAATTGCAGGAATGAACCTGGAGATTATTATGCTAAGTGGAATAAACCAGGCAGAGAAAGAAAAATATCATATGATCTCACTTAAATGTGGAATCTAATGAACAAAGTAAACTGAAGAATGGAATAGAGGCAGAGGTGGGATGACAGGAAGCAGAGGGACAGCTGTCAGAAGGAAAAGGGATGAGGGGATGGGATCAGAGAAGGTGAAGGGATTAGTGAAAGTATGTATTCATAACACATAGATACAGATAATAGGACAGAAAATCCCAGAGGGAAGTGGAGGAGGTAGTTAGGGGAAGGGGGCAAAGGCGGCATAATGCAGGACATGATGGGGGTAGAGAGTGAGGGCGTTATATTGAGTGGGAGACTTGAATCCATGTTAACACAATAAATTAAAATTAATACAAATTAAAAATAATAAAAATAAATGACAAAAATTTTTTAAAAACTTATTTTTTGGTTGCAAACTTCTAGTCACATCTTATTGGGCTTTGATGTGAACAGGCACATGAACTCTTTTACTTGTAACATTGGCTCAGTTATATACTTGCTTATCTTGGCTCTGACTATGTTTATCTTAACTTTGGAACCATCACTTTGTGAGTTGAAGTTTTATTCATTCTGTCTGATTACCCTTAATACTGGCAACCATTTGTTGTGAATCAGAAACCATGCTGAGTATTATATGTATATTAATTTAGTTAAACCTCATCTTCAAAATTTTTAATGCAGACATTTTTATTGCTATTGATATGATTACAGTGAGGCTTACAGTGTGATAGAGTCCAAGTCACAACCCAACTCATACAGAGTAATGAAACTGGACTTTAAACCCAATGAGTTGTCCAACGAGGCTGATCCTCCTAGCTACTATGGCAAAGATTTGCTATCTGAAGGGAGTTGGCTTGTCCTACAAGTGAAATGCAAATTTTATGGGGATTTGTTCTCTATTTACAATGCTGTTGTAGAGATTATACTATAGTTCTTCCTTTGCCAGTTATTTACAATAACTGAAATTTAATATCATCTCAAGAGGTAACATTAAACTATACAAAATCCCCAAGATTAAAGAAAAATATGCTCTGATTTTATTTCTAATTCTTTTGTGGAAATGAGAATTCAAACTATTCTGAGTTTTATGGGTATGCTATGTATTTTCCTGTACGTAAAGTTAATTCCCTGTCTCAGGGGTAGCACAGATGTAAAAAGGCCAATTACAATTTTATGAATAAGAAATATAAGATCTGGGACTTCAATTTTTCTCTATTGTTGCATTCTAAATAACAACACCGTTTCTAGGGAATACTTACATCTTTTCTGACACCGAACAACTAGGAATTTTCATTAGAGAAAAATCAAAGCAGATGCGATGTGAATCCCCATATATTGCAAGTAATGTTAAAATAGATTTCAAACTGGTGTCTTTGTTTTGATGAAAACTCAGAAGACAATTTTGAAACTGTTTGTCAGACTCCGGAGACTTAAGCACAGATTGAGTTCTGAATTAAATGACTTTGTATTTTGAGATTTTGAAATGAGCTCTAGTCCCACTTGTACATTCAATAATTGTGGACTAATTGGATGTGATAATTGATTATTAAAGGCTTTATACTCTTGAAATAGTAAGGTTCATAAATAGCAATTTAAACATTCATAACAAAATTCAAGAGATAAACTATCCCCAGATTAATAAATATAGACAGAATACCTAAATAAAGTTTCATATGGTTGGTAACCAAATATTTCGGATTAGTGAATTTTTTATAAAGCCAAAGAACATTCCTTGGAATATCAAAAGTTAAATATTTTAATCTAATACATAAAACAAAAATAAATTAAAGCTTGCTTCCTTATCATACTTTGTCTATGCTGACCAAAAAAAATAAACAAACCAAAAACCATCACAAATATTAATTTATTTAACAAATATTCATTTAATAAATATCTTGTGAGTCTGTCCAGTGTGCTAGGCTCTGTTCTTGGTTTTGATGGCATAAAATACATATACATATCTTTGCCTTTAGGGAGAGACAAGTAGCCAACATATTAAACATATGTACTATATATAAGAAAGTAGTCTGTATAGTGGACAAGAAGTGGCGCAGAATAATGTGAATCTTCCTGGCCTGTAGTGGCACAGCGGAAAAAGCATTGACCTGAAATGCTGAGGTCGCCTATTTGAAACCCTGGGCTTGCCCGGTTAAGGCACATATAACAAACAATCAATGAAGAACTAAACTGAAGCAATTATGAGTTGATAATTCCTGCTCTCTAACTTGTCTCCTCTCTTCGTAGAATTAATAAATAAAATCTTTAATAAAAAAATAACATGAATTGGAAGTGCCAAGGAGGCTGGAGGTTGCAGTTTTTATAGTGTTTGGAGAGGCCTTACCGAGCAGGTGGTAATTGAGGGAGTTAGCCATGCATTCACTATCTAGGAGAAAAGCACCTCAGGCTGGGGCATTGCAAAGGCTCTGAGGCAGTAGCATGCCTGACTTGATCATGGCAAATAAAAGGGTTTGGTGTGGCTGGAGCAAGGAGACTATAGCAGAGAGTGTTATGAGGTGCCTGGTTAAGCCTTCTCCCTTTCATGATCGAGCATTGGTGACAACTTCCACAAAATCTTCACCCCAATATCGAAGACAGAGGGAAGCATTGAGTTTTGTTAAAAAATATATATGAATATTTGGTGTTAAATAATGCTCATGTGTATTGATGAATATTGTGATCATGTGGAAGGACATGTGCTAGTGGTTGGGTATTCAGAAGCAAAGACCCAGGTCTAGTGGAGACTGATTGAGGATTGAGAAGGTATTTAAAGGAACTGAGCAAGATCAGAGGTGTGCTGGCTCTGGGGAGCCAGAGGAAATGCAGCTTCATCCAGGTTTATATCGGACTCCCTTCAGAGGTTCAAGGCAACTTATTCTCCTTTTCTTATGTGGCATAACTCACATGATCATCAGGCCCTTTGCCCTCACACCCACTCAACTGCTACTTCTACAAATCATTGTCGATCTTCTCTAGCACAAGCTGAAGCCCTGTTCCATCGCTGTGGTAGTAGCAAGCTGACTTCTTCATTTCCTTCCCACTTTTTTATCCCTAAATGAACATATGTCAAATATTTTATTCAACTTATTAGTTAGGCACCTGATATATGTATAATTTATTCAAAAGAGAGTCCAAGTACCACCCATTTATAGTCAAATAGAAAATGCTGAAATGAATTTATCCTTCTTACTTTTGATTCTTATTTAGTATGTTCATCTAAAACCAAAGATTGACTTAAACTTTATTAACTCTGCTAGAATAACTTGGCATTATAGATTGCTACCTTAATTGCTAATATAGCTCTTTCATACCCTCTAAGAACAAAGATGCTGTCACATAATCTTTCTTGGTAATTGTAGTTCTCTTTTTGTAAATCCTTCTGAAATCAAACTGTAGGAATAGCTGACATTTATTATGCTCATGCCTCAAGCACTGGGTCAGGTACTTTACAAAAACTATGTTCTTTAACCTGCCCAGCAGTCCTATGGAGTAGGTACTGCCCACAATTACTTAGTGTTTCAGGTCAGGAAAATGAGACCACAGAGTTTCTGCCAGTTGCCCTCAGACATGGCAGATAAGTGATATAACCACAAATGCAGTCCACATGGCAAACCTTTTTAAGATTCATTCCAAGACCTCAGCCACACCTTCTTAGGTAAAGGATTATGTGATCTTGGGAACATCAACTTTTTCTACCCATTTCCTCTGAACACCTTACCAAGGGGCTTGGGCTGAAGTGAATAAGGGGGCCAGGCTAGAAGTAGTAGAGGAAGGTTGAAAACAGGGCTCCAACCTGTGCCTTTCATTTTTAACAAATATTTTTGGAGAATTGGAAATATAAGGTAAGACAGGAAAATAATTATAAGTAAACTTTATTTTATTCTGTGAAATGCAGAGAACTATTAAAGTCTTTTAGCTGGAAAGTATTCTTCTTCATTAGCATAAATTGAAAATATGTAATGTTGGGGCTCCAGTACCAATTAAATGAGAAGCAGAACAGTGTCAGGCAGAGAACACTGGGCATTCTGTGTACTCAGTTTTGTCATCTATAAAAGTAGGCCTAATGATGCTGTTAGTTTATGATAGAAACAAATTAGGTCTCATTTTCATGGCTGTGCATATTTGTGTTTGTTTTTTTCATTTCATTGTAATGTTGAAATATATTTATATTTCCCATAAATAAAGATGATAAAAATTATGACATTTTCAATTCATATTATTTTTGAATAGTAAAATAATTTTACAGATGTATAAAAAATGCCCATTTTCCTCCCTCTTGCTCCCCCTAGTCCTCTTGTGCATACCAGTTAAGCTATTTAGGAGAATGGAGGGTGTGTGCACATGTGCGTGCGCGCGCACACACACACACACACACACACAGACACTCTTCACAAGTAGAAGTTGATGACTAAATGCCTGTGATGGATTATATATATTATGTGTTGTATGTCTAATTTCATATAGGGAGAAACTCTTAAACTTACAAATTAGAAATTTTTTTCATGTTTTTTTTACATAGATTAGAATAAAATATATTTATTTTATTTATACAGATTTTTATTTCCTTAAAATATATTTATTTCTACATAGGTTAAAACACTACATAAACTTGTCATTAGGGGTTTACTTGTGTTTCCAAAATATTAAAGTTGATTTAATAATATGCCCCAGAAAGCAATTATATATATATATATATATATATATATATATATATATATATATATATATAAATAATTTGGAGATTAGAGTTTGGAAATCTGTGGTGGGAGGTGAAGCTTTATTATGCTTATCACAGTAGTGTTGTTTCCTCTTTTTTAAAAATCATTTCTAGTACAAATATTTACCTGCAAGTTTAAAAAATTATTCTGCACAAAATTCAATGAGAATTAATTTTTCCTCCAATATATATTTTTTGTAATTAAACATAATACTTTTAACTAAAAAAAGCTAATAATTTTATGCCATACAAACTACATTTGAATGATCAATGCATGAATTGTTGGCTAATAATTTTTATATATTGTTTCTTTATTCTATTATTATAATTAATATAGTTTTTAAGATAAAAATACAGCAATATAATATATACTACTTTGTTTTTTTAAAATAATGACAATTTTCATTATTTTTTACCCTCTCAAAAATCCAAATGAAGAAGTAAAATATTAGTGCAAATCTAACAAAACTGTTCCTAACTTGATTAATCACAATTATCTAATAGAAATAAATATTTTTTTATTATAAAGACTGATATTACATTAGAGTAATGGCAGTGTGAGAGATAATCCTGATCTCTTCCCTTAAATTTCAACAAATTGAATAGCTATAACACAGTGAAGAAACCCCAGCTAGTCACAGGTGAGTCTGAAAGATCTACCCACCACATGGACTAATGGTGGGACATGGTAAAAAGGGGGGCAGAAGATAAAACTCATTTATGGTGGGCTTTGGAAAGGGAAGGAGACAAACCTGAATTGACTTGGTTATTTTTTTTTCTTCTGGACTTTGGGGAGGAGGGAAGCTCTGGCTCTTTGGATTTTGTCTGAAGAGTATGAAGAGGGAAACTTGGAGTGACTGTGTCTCCTTCTGCTGGAACAGTGAGACAGAGGGGAAGAAAGGGAGATCAACCAAAGCAACCAGAGCACTGGGTCACAACCTGTGTTGCACAGTCTGCCTGCAGCCTGCACTCGGCAGAGACAGAGAAAGCTAAAGTGCGGTCCCCCAGCTTCCCAGATCCTGTGTCCCTCATCTCGCAGTATGGAGAGTGACAGAGACATACCACATAACAAGTTCTCTAGAGCCACTGTCTCCCTTGAACATGTCCAGTCCCCAGGTCTGTTGAGACTTGGGAATGAGCACCCGAAAGCCTGAGATCACCATTGCTAGAGTTGTAAAGCTGGAAAGTTGAAGCCATAAAGCCAAAGCCAAATCACCAAAGACATAAAGCCTCTACCCACCAACAGAGCTGCATCCCTACCTACATCATTTTGACATCAACATTTTAGCAGTGAACAGCCCAGGAATTTCATAGAGCTAAAAGTTGTACTATAGCAACACCTACTTGAAGAAACCTCTCAAAACTGAAATTTATGTTTTCTTTTTTTCCTTCTTCTTCTTCTTCTTTCTTTTTTGAGTTTCATCTTCTTTAAAATTTATATTTTTATTCTTATTTTTATGGTATATTGTTTTTTTGTTTGCTTTTGACTTTTTCATGTGTTTTTTCTTGTCATAATTTTTTAAATTTTTATATTTTATGGGTTTTTTATATTAATTTTTCATTCTTTTAGTTTTTTTTTTAATTAGGGTTCTTATCAATACCACTTTCAAATGCCATGAAGGAAGAAGAAATAGAGTATGATGGCTACACAAGACAGAGACGTAGTTCAGAAAGAAAATGAAAAATCTCCAGGAAAAAAAAATCTCAATCTCATGAAAACCATTTAGTTAAATGATAGAGAATTCAAAATTGAAGTTCTGAAAATACTCAATGAGATGTGAAAAGACACCAATAAGCAACTTAATGAGCTCAGAAAACAAATTAATTAACAAAATGAATGCCTTGTTTGAACTGCTGTGGTGCAGTGGGTAAAGAAAGCATCAACCTGGAACACAAGTCACTGGTTTGAAATTCTGGGCTTGCCTGGTCAAGTCACATATGAGAGTCAATGCTTTCTGCTTCTCCCCTTTCTCTCTCTCTTTCTTTATCTTCTCTCTCTAAAATAAATAAAGAAAATCTTAAAAAAAGTAATAAAAACAGAATGAATGCCTCATCAAGGAGACTGAAACTTTAAAAACAGAGATCCAGATTTCAATACATGAATTGAAGACTGAGGTAGCAAGTTTAGCTAATAGAATGAGGCTGATAGAGGAAAAAATCAGTGACATTGAAAATAGGCAACTAGAGATGCTACAGAGAAAAGAGGAGAGAGACTCATGAATTTTAAAAACTGAGAGAGCTCTACAAGAATTTTCTGACTCTATCAGAAAGAGCAATATAAGAATTATAGGCCTGACCTGTCATGAAGCAGTGGATAAAGCGTCGGCCTGGAATGCTGAGGTTGCCGGTTGAAAACACTGTACTTGTCTGGTCAAGGCACATATGGGAGTTGATGCTTCCTGCTCCTCCCCCTTTCTCTCTCTCTCTCTCTCCCTCTCTTTCTCTCTCACTTTCTCCTATCTAAAATGAAAAAAATGAATAATTCATATATCAGAAGAAGAAGAGAGGGAGAGGAAAGTGGAGAGCCTATTTAGACAAATAATTGTTGAGAATTTCCCAAGCCTATGAAAAGACTTAGAGCCACAAATCCAAGAAGCAAACAGAATGCCAAGTTACCGCAACCCAAACAGGCTTACTCCAAGGCACATCATTATAAAATTGTCAAATTCAGTAACAAAGAAAGAATCCTCAGGAAGCTAGGGAAAAGAAGAACATAGCATTTAAAGGAAAGCTCATTAGGTTATCATCAGACTTCTCAGAAGAAACTCTATAAGCCAGAAGAGAGTAGACCCAAACATTTAAAGTACTGAAAGAGAGGAATTACCAGCCAAGATTATTATATCCATCAAAGTTATCCTTCAAATATAAAGGAGAAATAAAATCTTTCACAGACATACCGAAACTGAGTGAATTTATCACCAGAAAATCTCCACTACAGAAAATACTCAAAGGAGTTGTTCGACCTGATACAGAGAAATCAAAACTACAAGTTAAAGCTTCAACAAGGTCACAGTAAAAATAAGTATGATCTGTAACAACAATAACATAAAAGGGGAGAGGATAAATATCTGCAGTAGCAAAGGAGGATACAGTGCAGAAGCATTCATAAGAAAAAAGACTCTTGAATATATGAACATTTTACTTTTAATAACCTAATGGTAAACACTCACAAAAGAAGTAATCAGTGAAACACACAGCTTAAAAAAAGGAGAAACAGGGGAAAGTAGTATGGAATACCACCAAACAAAAACAACTTAGAGAAGCACAAAAGCAGTAAGCAAACAAGACATAGAGCTACCAGAAAACAAAACCTAACATGGCTAGAGGAAATCCTCAAGTGTCAACAAGTACCTTAAATGTGAATAGACTGAAATCACCAATAAAGAGGCACAGAGTAGCAGATTGGATCAAAAAGCAAAACTCAACCATATGCTGCCTTTAAGAGCCACATCTTGGCTACAAGGACAAAAGTAGATTCGAAGTGAAAGTTTGGAAAATGATTCTCCAAGCAAATAATATCCAAAGGAAAGTATATCTGACAATGATGACTTTAAGACAACAAAGGTAACCAGAAACAAAGATGGACATTTCATAATGGTAAAGGAGACATTGTATCAAGAAGACAAAAAACACTTCTTAATATATATGCACCAAAACAGGGAGCAACAAAATATATAGGACATCAACTAACTCATCTAAAAATAGAAACAGACAAAAACATGATCATACCTGGAGATTTCAACATACCATTGATTGCTTTAGATAGGTCATCCAAGCAGAAAATCAATAAAAAAGAATAAATGCTACTGTGGACCAAATGGATATAATAGACATTTATAGGACATTTTATTCCAAAACATCAGATTATACATTCTTTTCCAGTGTGCATGGAACATTCTCAAGGTTAGACCATATTTTGTTTGGGTCACAAAACTAACATCAATAAATTTAGGAGGATTGAAATTATACCGAGTGTATTTTCTGATCATAATGCTCAGAAATTAAAATTCAATTGTAAAAAAGAAGTAAAGAAACCCACAAACTGTGGAAATTAAACAACATATTTCTAAAAAATGACAGGTCAAAGAAGAAATAAAAACAGAGTTCAAAAGATATATACAGACAAATAAAAATGACAAAACATATCAAAGTTTCTAGGATGCAGTGATAGCCATAATAAGAGGAAAGTTTATATCATTACAGGCTTATATCAAGAAATAAGATTCCAAGTAAAAAACCTAACATCATACCTCAAGGAACTAGGAAAGGAAGAACAAAGGCAACCAAAAGTTAGCAGGAGAAAGGACATAGTAAAAATTAGAGCAGAACTAAATGAAATAGAAAACCGAAAAACTATAAAAAATTTAAAAAAACAAAGACTTGGTTCTTTGAAAAAAATCAATAAAATTGACAAACCACTCTCTAGGCTCACTAAGGAAAAAAGAGAAAGGACACATAAACAAAATCCAAAATAAAAGATGAGAAATTATCAGAGACATCATAGATATACAAAAAATTAAAGTAGAATATTATGAAAGATTATAGGCCAACAAATTCAACAACTTAGAGGAAATAAATAAATTCCTAGAACTATACATTCTTCCTAGACTGAGTCATAAAGAAGTGGAAAACCTAAATAGATATATAAGCAGGGAGGGAATAGAAACAACTATCACCCCCCCCCCCAACAAAACGAAACAAAACAAAACAAAAAACAACAGAATTCCAGGACCAGATGGCTACACTGGTGAATTCTATCAAACATTCAAAGAAGATTTGATACCTATCCTTCTCAAAGTCTTCCAAAAAACAGAAGAAGAAGCAATACAACACAACATATTTTTTTGAGGCCAACATAAACCTCATACCAAAACCTAGCAAGGACAATGCAAAAAAACAAAACAAAAAAAAACCTACACACCAATATCACTAATGAATGCAGATTCAAAAATCCTAAGCAAAATACTAGCATATCGAATACAACAATACATTAAAAAAATACATCACAATCAAGTGGGATTCATTCCAGGAGCACAAGGATAGTTCAACATATGTAAATCAATCAAAAAAAAAAAGATTATATGAGTCTATCAATAGACACAGAAAGGGCATCTGATAAGATACAACAGTCCTCAATATTTAAAACCCTTAAAAATATCAGAATAGAAGCAAAGTGCCACAACATAATAAATGCCATGTATGACAAAGCATCAGCTAATATCATACTAAATGTTGAAAAAATGAAGGCTTTTCTTCTAAAATCAGGAACACGACAAGGCTTCCCACTCTCCACTCTTATTTAACATAGTTGTAGATGTTTTGGCCAGAGTAATCAGGCAAGAGAAAGAAATAAAAGACATCCATATGAAATCATCCTATATATAGAAAACTCCTCCAAAAACTATTAGAAACAATAAAATAACATCATAAAGTCACAAGACACAAAAGCAATATGCAAAATTCCACTGCTTTCCTATATGCCAATGATGAAACTTCAGAAAATGAAATTTTTTAAGAAAAGCAATGCCCTTTACAATTGCAGCAAAATAATAAAATAAAATACTTAGGATTAAACTTAACAAAGAATGTGAACAACATATATACTGAAAACTACAAAACATTATAAAAAGAAATTTAAAAAAGAATCAATGAGCCTGACCTGTGGTGGTGCAGTGGATAAAGCGTTGACCTGGAATGCAGACATCTCCGGTTCGAAAGGGGGCCTGCCTGGTCAAGGCACATATGGGAGTTGATGCTTCCTGCTCCTCCCCCTTCTCTCTCTCTCTCTCTCTCTCTCTCTCTCTCTCCTCTCTAAAAATGAATAAATTAAATCTTAAAAAAAAAAGAATCAATGAAGAGGAAAAATATTTTATTTTCATGGATTGGAAGAATCAACATAGTTAAAAAGGCCATAATAACCAAAGCAATATACGAATTTAATGCAATCCATCAAAATCCTAATGTCATTTGTTAAATAAATAGAACAAAATGTTACCAGTTTTGTATGGAACAATAAAAAGCCCCAAGTAGCCAAAGCAATACTGAGGAAAAAGAATGAAGCTGGAGGTATCACACTATCTGACTTCAAATTATACTATAAAGCCACAATAATCAAGAAAGCATGGTATTGGCAGAAAAACAGACATAAAGACCAATGGAACAGAATCAAGAGCCTAGAAATAAAACTACATGTGAATGGACAAATCATCTTGGACAAAGGAGCCAAAAAACACAATGGAGAAAAAAAAATCTCTTTATTAAATGGTGATGGGAAACTGGAAAGCCACACGCAAAAGAATGAAACTTGACTACAGTTTGTCCTCCTGAAGAAATATTAATTCAAAATGGATCAAAGACCTAAATATAAGATCTGAAATTACATAGAAGAAAAGATAGATGCTAAGTTCATGGACCTTGGCCGTAGAGAACAATTTATAAATTTGACCATAAAGGTAAAAATAAATGAATGGGACTATATCAAACTAAAAAGCTTCTGCAGAGCAAAAGAAACTAACAATATATCAAATAGGCTGAAAACTAAATGGGAGATGATAGTTGCAAAAAATAGCTCCATAAGGGAGCTATATATATATATATATATATATATATATATATATATATATATATATATATTTAAAATATATAAAGAACTCACAAAGCTCAGCAGCAAACAAACAAACATTCCAATTAAAAAATGGGGAGAGTACCTCAACAGACACTTCTTCCTACAGGATGTACAAATGGCCAACAGATATATGAAAAGATGCTCATCTTTACTAACTGTTTGGGAAATGGAAATCAAAACCACAATGAGATACCACCTCACACCTGTTAGATTGGCTATTATCAACAAGACAGGTAATAAGTGTTAGAGAGACTGTGGAGAAAAAGGAACCTTCATTTACTGCTGGTGGGAATGCAAATTAGTACAATCATTATGAAAGAAAGTATGGTGGCTTCTCAAAAATTAAAAATAGAATTACCATATGACTCAGCAATCCCTCTACTGGGTGTCTACCCCAAAAACTTGAGAACATAGATAGATAAAAACACATGCACTCCCATGTTCATCCCAGCACGCGCGCGCGCGCACACACACACACACACACACACACACACATTAGAATACTGCTCAGCCATAAGAAATGATGACATAGTGACATTTACATGGGTGAACCTTGAGAACATTATACTGAGTTAAATAAGTAAATCAAAAAAAGCTAAGAACTGTATGTTTTCTCACATAGGTGGGATATAAAACTGAGGCTCATAAACATATATAAAAGTGAAGTGGTTAGCAGGGGGAATGGGACATGGGGGAGGGGCGTAAGGGAGGATGTGGGGGGCAAGGTGTAAAGAGGGACAAGTATAAGGTGAGAGAAAATTATTTGATTTGGGGTGATGAGTACACAACATAATCAACAGTTCAAATGCTATAGAAATGTTTACCTGAAATCTATGTACTCTTACTTACCAGTGTGACCATGTTAAAGTTAATTTTCTAAGTAAAATTTAAAAATTAAAAAGAAAGAAATGGATAATTTTTGCCAAGTGCCATATTGAGATTTCTCTCTATGCTTGATTAAAATTTGAGCACAGTTCTTTCTCATTCCTCCCACTGGAAAGCATTGGCTTTTTTTTTCCTCGAACCTATGCTGGCTCAGTGACTGGCTTTTTAACTAGAATGGAGCAGAAATGATACCAAATGATGTCATGTCTGGGTATCAGATATTGAAAGACATTGATGCATTTCACTTTCCCCCTTTTGAGGATTTAGTTATTTTCTCCAAATCTCTTGCTTATTTTTGTTTGTGATGCATAGACTTCAAATTTAGCTTATTTTGAAATATCTCCCAATGGCACAGTGGCTATTTCTATATCTAGAAATGTATTGTGTCATTGTCTGCTGAAAGCTGTAATTTAACGTGTGTATCTTGATTTGGAGTGATAGTACAATGGTTTGAATTATACTATTCATTTTAAGGACAATATCAGCCTTAAACAGATTTAAAATTCCCAAACACCTCTCAACCCCCTGTTCCAACACACATACACTCTCTTAAACTGTCTACATCCCAAACCAGATAGTATACTTGTTACAACTGATAAATTTATACTGAAATGTCATTATAACCAAAAATTCATACTTTTACATTTGGGTAGGTTTTTAGAATTTTATTCTATTTCTTGCCTTCAAATATGGGAGTAAATGTTCAGGTCTCTGTCATCCCAATCAGAGACTCCTTGATTCTGAGCCTTGGCAGTTTCCTGGGTTCTACCATGTTTTTGCCTCTTCATTTTGTTCACCAGGAACTTTTGAATTTTCTTGTGTTTTTTTTTCTCATAAAACTATATATTTTATGTCAGAATATTTGACTTTGGTGCATGTGTTTGTTACTGTAATGTATTTCAGACTTAAGAAGTAAACATGCAGGGATTACTTATTATTTGGCTTCTCAGGATATGTTTGTATTTATATCATCTTAAAATGCCTCAGATGAGAAGATCACAAAGAGTTTCATTAATGAGACACATCTGGAGGGTAAATAAGATTCAAAATCATTGCATTAGGATCATCACTGTTATTAGTTCTTTGGCCCTAAAGAAGAATATAAATATTACTGTAAATCCAGCTGCCCAAAATCACAATCATTGTTTATAAGTTTAAAATATATGTATAGACATCACTCATTGAACACATATAGTCTAGTATTAAATAATATGTTATATATTATTTTATGTAATATATACTATATATGCCTTTGCATGTAACCTTCTTTATTCACTCAGTAGTATGTAGTTGAAATCTTTTTGTGTTAATGCATAATATCGTTTGTAATGACTAGGGTATTCCTTTCTAATAGTGTACCTTTATTTAATTAGCTATGATTGGCTTTTAAGATGTTTTTATATTTTCATTATAAATAATACATTTTGGGGCAAACGTAAGTTTATGGTTATAAAAAGGTTGTGAGCCAGTTTATTCTTTTATTCTTATTTATTAAATTATGTATTGTTTTTCATACAAATAAATGTAAACCTACTTTTGTTCCATTCTGTATTTAGATGAACATCTTAACTATAAACATGTACTGTACTACTGAAACATGCTTAAAGTGTATTTCCTTAGCTGTGAGGCTTACTTTTTCTTAGAGCTATGAAGATTTATTTATTTAAAGTTCACATATAAGTTGGCCATTTTACACATAGGAATTTTTCACATTTATTTTGGACTTTATTGTTTCTTAATAGTATAAATACATTGGATATGGGTAAATGATGACAACATAAGTAGATAGATAGCTATTGATAGATAAAAATAATTTTCATTTCATTTTTCAGTACTACTTTGTATTTTCCAGTTTTATTATAGATTGTCCTGTGTAAAAATCAAATTCCTACACAAAGATGCCTGCAATAGTAAGACAAGAGAGAACTGATAGATTTTATGTAAATGGAAATATATAAACTACTGATTTAAATGTATTTATTGTAATAATAATAAGTGCCTTTTGTGTTCAATATAATTTTGTCTTTCAAATATGAAATATACATTAAAATAATTTTTATTTATTCAGAAATTACTTTTTTATTCTCTTCATGCAGTATAAAAGAATAATGGTTTTCTTTAACTTAATTCCATATCGTTTGACTTTTTGCTATTTGATAATCTAAAAGAAAATTCTGAGAAAAAAAACGGGTTGGCATTTTTTCCACAACCTCTTTTACCTTAATTTAATTTGGATTTTTATTAGTAAGAGAAAATATATAGAACTCTAAAAGTTATTTTTATTACTTAACACAGGAAAAGAAATACTTGAGTGTATAACTTGCTTACATGGTTACGGAGGAGCTATGCAGGAAAATGGATTTATACTATTTACTGTGCATGAGCACACTGAACAGTGGGGGGGTAAGCAAAATGTAATTATATAAAATGTTCAGCAAATTGCCATTGTCAGTTTTAAATAAAATGAATTACAATTTGAGAATGTAAATTAATAAAGTGAAAATTGTATTATATCATTGTCTCAATATAGCCTAAATTGTCCTTAACCTTACTTAATTATTCCTCATACTTTAAATATCTTTAGAAAGTCAATCATATTTAGCCCATTCATTGCAGCTATTCATAAACAGTTGAAACAGACTGCTAACTCTAGATTGATTGTATTTAAAGTCTAGGACATTGACCAGACTAATAGTAAAGCATAAAAGACTTATCAGTTTCTTTCCAGGAATTACTCCAGGGTTTGGAATAAGGTGGATTTGTATAGGTCCCTCTTTGTGACCAGGCTATTGTTCAGATAATGCATAACACTTTAGTCAATAGGAAATGGCAGAACCAATTGCTTTGTGGATGTGATTTCTTTTGGAAATAGATGATAAATCCCAATTATATAAACTGAGAGAAGACAGAATATACCTATAGGCTAAATAATAATGACTGTGAAAAGAAGAACCTATTTCATTTGCAA
Organism: Saccopteryx bilineata; assembly: GCF_036850765.1. Lineage (NCBI taxonomy): Eukaryota > Metazoa > Chordata > Mammalia > Chiroptera > Emballonuridae > Saccopteryx > Saccopteryx bilineata. Next base: position 58,023,368 of record NC_089495.1, on the reverse strand, counting down.
GATTAGAAATAACTTGTTTTGTGGAGTGCATTAAATCAATTTTGAATATGCCAAGTCAAATTAGGTGTGCTAAGATAGTAACTAGTATTTGTTTTACAACAAAACCAGAAATTGTTTTTTTTTAATACATTTTAGACACGTTTATTTGCAAAGTACATAAGAAATGTTAAGAGGGAATGCAAAGAGACTTTGCATGGGGTATAGGGGGCATGATGTGGGGGTGGACGGTGTTATATTCTGTGAGACATCGAAACCATGTTAACACAATAAATTAAAAACCAAAAAATATTAAAAAATAAGTTAAAAAAAGAAATGTTAGCAGGGCTAATGCATTTACATATGAAACAGTCTTATGCACTGATAGGAATGAAACATTCAAATCCCAAACTAAAGTACTGCTATTACTATTTTAAGAGAATTAAATCAATTCATGAAATGATAAAGTTAGTAAACACCCCTATAAGGGATTATGTTTTAATATAATCTAGAAATATTATATAAAAACATATGATTTAAACATTGTCATACAATATCCTCTGCTATAAACTAACTCTGTGACCAGGGGCAGTTATACCCTCTTGGGGAATAGACTATTTTTGCTGTGTCAGTGAAAACATTTTCCCCTGAAGTATCCATTTTCTATAGCTATACCTTGGGCTCCATTACCAAAGTGAAAGAAAGAACCAGCAGATAAGGCTATGAATACTCACCCACTTTTACTACTTTTAATTTACTTTTATGCACTGCTATGTTGCATAAAGCAAACTCCAAGGTCTTTTTGATTTCTAATATTCTATTTTGCTAAGAACAGCAAAAATTTATTATTCTATTTCTTAACTAATAACATATTTTCAAGATTTGATGTCTGTGAAACCAGGCTTCTATTTTTATGTTTTAAAAATCTTTTCCACTTTCCAAGTTTTATCTCTAAAAGTTCAAGTAATGATGTCAAAGAAAAAAGAGTATTAGGATGATTAGAAAAGTTATGCATATTTTTATGGTTATTTAAAAGGAATTTATACTCTGGCCATTCCATATGGCTTTTTCATTAGTAATCAATAACTGTTGACTAGATAACTATTAATACAGTGGTAGGTTTCACTTGTAAGTAATGTACTTATATGCTTTGTATACTGCCAGCAAAGAAATATTGTGCCTGCTCATTTGCATTGGTTTATACTATATCCAAAATTTATATTTGGTTACTTATACATAACTCGGATTAATTATAAATAACACTTCTAAAAGTAAATTAGAGTGCTTTCTTTTTTTTGAAAGCGAGAAGAGGGGGTTAGAGAAACAGACTCCCACAGGGGATCGACCTGGCAACCTCATCTGGGGCCCATGCTTGAATCAACCAAGCTATACTCAGTGATTAGGACCTATGCTCTAATCAGTTGAGCCACTGTCTGTCGGGAAGAGAAGAGAGAGAGAAGTGGAGAGGGAAGGGGAGGGAAGCAGATGGTCGCTTCTCTTGTGTGCCTGGTGGGATTAAACCCAGGATGTCCACATGCCAGGCTGATGCTCTATCTACTGAGCTAACTGGCTAGGGCTTAGAGTGCTTTTTTGATACAAAATTTGACTGTAAACATGTTACCATTTTTTAGTTTTAGTAACCAAATATGTTTAGCCCTACGAAATAGTTATACAGAAAGCTCCAATTTTAGTCCAATGAAGCTGCTAGCACTTAAGATATAACATGCATATTTGTACATTTTTAAAATATCCATAATGTTGGCAAATTTGTGAATGAGTTTGGTTTTGTAAAATAGTAAAATAAACTTTTGAGTCTGGTGAGTAATATGGATTCTCAAGTTGCATATTTATCTTTGTGTGATGAAGTAGTAAGTTTCAAATTCTATTATGGTCTACGATCTAATTTTGAAAGCATGGTCCAAAGACAATTAAAATGCATTATTTTATTCTTTTTATTAAAAAATATAATTTATATGCAGTAAAATGAACAGATCTTAAACATACAGTTTGGTGAGTTTTAGCAAATGCTAAACCTCTGTAACCTGCATCCTTCATCATTCATTAAGCCAACATTTATTGAGGATATAGGATGAACCCCTAGTTGCTAGAGATACTGTTATAAATTAGATAAAATTGCTACTCTAGAGGTGTAAAGAAGATGACAAAAAATGAATTGTTATTAACTGGTAAAGGCTCTTTAATATAAATATGCACTGGAAGGTGAAATAGCAAGAGAATGATTGACTCTACTTGGGAAAGCAGATTGGGAAAGACTGCTTAAAGGAGAATGATATTGTTGCCCCGCCTCCACCTTAACATTTCATGAATTGGCATAAGAAGTGTGAGGTTTACTTAAAAGAATATACCAAATTTGCCTTGTTATTTAGGTCCTAGCGATTGAAATGGAAGGTCTTTTTTAAAATGTGTTTTCTAGTTTGGTTTATGGGTGAATGTCAGAATTAAATCTAATGTCACGACATTTACTGTAACCAAAATCAGTTGGATTTACATTATTGCTGATGATCATATTTCCTTAAATTTTATTTCATAGTAGCTTAAATTGTCATGTTAATATTTTTTATATCTGAAATCTCAAAGTATGCTGGTTCCCATTTAAGAAAATGTCAGTCTGACCAGTGGTAGTTCAGTGGATAAAGCGTTGATCGGGAACGCTGAGGTCGCCGGTTCAAAACCCTGCACTTGTCTGGTCAAGGCACATATGGAAGTTGATGCTTCCTGCTCCTCCCTCCTTTCTTTCCCTCTCTCCTTCTCTCTCTCTCTCTTCTCTCTAAAATTATTAAATTAAAAAAAATTTTTTAAATGTCAAAGTGGTTGTCAAAATTAAAGAAACTGCCTAATGAAAGGGCTGTGATAAAGATAAAAATTAGAGTGAGTCTTTCTAGGAAAATATTTTCCTATTATTAATGAATGAAAGATATCTTATTATACCTACCATGTTTTGGCCTGAGAAAGAAATTACTGAAAAACAAACAAACAAACTTAATACTTTAAAAATTAATTCTGAAGCAAATTTAAAATAAATATATAAATTCAAAGTGCTTGGAGCAGAAATTTAATGGTGAGTTCAAAATAAAAGAGATGATTCTCTTTTGACCTGTTAGAATGAGCCTTGAAAAGGAATTTTTCTGACTAGTAAGCCAAAAATCTTAATGATATTATATGAAGGAGTTTCAGGTACCATAAAGTTTAGCATAAAGAGGCCCTGGCCGGTTGGCTAAGCGGTAGAGTATCGGCCTGGCGCGTGGGGGACCCGGGTTCGATTCCCGGCCAGGGCACATAGGAGAAGCACCCATTTGCTTCTCCACCCCTCCCCCTCTCCTTCCTCTCTGTCTCTCTCTTCCCCTCCTGCAGCAAGGCTCCATTGGAGCAAAGATGGCCCAGGCGCTGGGGATGGCTCCTTGGCCTCTGCCCCAGGCGCTAGAGTGGCTCTGGTCGAGGCAGACCAATGCCCTGGATGGGCAGAGCATCGCCCCCTGGTGAGCAGAGCGTTGCTCCTGGTGGGCGTGCCGGGTGGATCCCGGTCGGGTGCATGCGGGAGTCTGTCTGACTGTCTCTCCCCGTTTCCAGCTTCAGAAAAATACAAAAAAATAAAAAAAAAAAGTTTAGCATAAAGAGTTTAATACACAAGAGTTTATATAAATAAGTTACCAATGAGAAGTGATGCTTTTAGGAATTCTATGTATTAATAATAAATTTCTCTTTATGTAGTAAATGGCATATAAAGCATATTATTTACCTGAAAGTTAATGATTTTTGGTTATGGCAGAGAGATGCTTTTGTTCAGAATTGGAATTTTTTTAAGTATATAATCAAATGGCCAAATTTTACTTAGAACTGACATTTTTAAATTGGGAAAAGAATACTCCTGCTTTGCAGTAAATTTACCAAGATTCTTTATCAGAATTGGATGGCTCAAACTTCAATAGGCAGAGGTTTTATAAAAATACCTCAGGAGGGCTAAAACAAAACAAATAGCTCCATGTTGCAATTAAATATTCACGGCTGCCATTTTGCCATTTGCAATATGTTACGTGGTTAATGGGAAAGTTGTAGGATAGCTTGAGGTCATTTTTTATTTTAAATTGTGTTTTTCAGCCACAACTGCACATTGGAACCATCAGGGAGTTTAAAAATTACTGATGTCCAAGTTCCACCTCCTAGAGTTTTGATGTAATTGGTTTGAAGTGCAGGCTGGATGTCAGGACTTACAGCCAAGGTTGAGAAACACTGCTCTAAAGGAACCTGAAATATGAAGAGATTGGAGATTTTAAAGGCAATACCAATCATGTGACAGAAATTATGGCAAAAATAACTTGTACATTGCTCAAAGATCGAACATGTAACTGTCAGGCAGGGAAGATACTTAGAGAAGTATTTCTTTAAATATAAAAAGTGTGTATTATGAATTTAAAATAACCTATTCAGAGAGCATTGTATATATATGAACCACAATCAAAGGAATTTTCAATAAAATCAATTGTGTTAATAATAGTTTTCGTTCACAAATGATATAGACAATGTAGATCATCTCAAATCAGTGATGTTGTCAAATATCAAAATGCCATTTTGAGAGCACCTGAAAGATCAGCTAATTGAAGACATTATTTTTGATACATAATTGGGATCATTGGGTTTTTTTCCTCTATTTTTTAATGTGTTAACCAAATAGTTATGAGTTCAAATTATTTTATAAGTAGTCTTTTATCTCCACGGAAGTAAGTGGGGCCTCAAAAAGTTTACCCCAGTTTCTGTTGAGCCCATAAATAATTGCTTTCAGGGATGTTTAAATGAAATTATTTCCCTAACTGCAGGGATTGAGGATTAGTGTAGATTTGTCCTTTGTGAATAATAAGAGTGTACTTGACTATAAAAATAGTACAGAAGTAATTAGCTTAAAAAAAGCTAAATTTCATGTTTAGCAAAGTTAATGAGTCCCTAAATTACTAACGTTGAATATTGGTGTGTAAATGAGTACACCAAACCAATAGAGAATAACCTTAATTGTTATAGATATTTAGCTAAGACCTAATTTCTATCTAGTATTCTATATCTCCTAGGTTTAGATGAAACAGATGTTTTGGTTCCTAGAAGTCTCAAAATAATTTTGCTTTTCTGACAGTTCCTTAATTAGTGAGCTACTTTTTGAGAAGTCATGTATCGGAAAAAAATTAAATTTACATTTTCAAAATTCCATTTTGGATTAACTGACCATAACTTTGATCTCTTTTGTGTTTCCAGTTAATTAATTTCATTCCTGATATCTAAATATTCAAAAATGTTTCCTGAAAGTACAAATTTTATTAATTGATATTTGAGGGCAAACTGGTATCATCAGGTCAGTTACTTTTTAAGATGTTTGGCATTTTGTATATTTACACCATCATTATAGTGTGGATAATTTGAAAGACCATAGCTACACGATCATTTCAGATAATAGTAAGTGAATATGCAAGAGTTGAAAAGTTTTAAGTATGAACTAAAGAGTCTGAACTTTAAGTAACTAGGGGATAAAATAAAAAAAAAACAGTTTTATTGGAAAATTAATTTTTCTTCCTTTGGTAATTTTTGTAGAACAGATATAAATTGAGAAAAGGAGGCATAAGTTTAAGGGGAAAGGGTGACTAGGTAAATTTGTATAGTTTGAGATTTATGAGAGACAGAATTCTCAAGGACTTGAAAATAGGAAAAGTTGCTCTGTAATGTTAGAGGGCGCAGGCTGCCTTATGCTTCTGTAAGTGAGTGTTACTCTAATTGTTCTATATCTGAGAAGAACCTGTAAAGTGATTTGTACCATGAAATGGTTTGGTAAATGTTTACTAATGAATATTCGATAATGGAATGGCAGAGGGAAGGCAGGGGGCGGTGGTGGAAGAAGGTATGGCTGAATGTGAGAGTAGTGAAAATTGGAAAATTAGAAGGGATCTGGTGATTTACTCAGATTTTGTTCATTAGGTTTTGACAGACAAAATATAAAAACTGAAACAAAAGAAATAGAAAATATCTATTAGTGGAGCATAGAGAAGGCCAAAGCTTCTTGTTAAAGTTCTACTTACCCAGGACATCCATGACTTCCTTACACCACAGTGTGAGCCATTGTCCAGAATAGACTGGGTTTTCCTGAGTCAGAGGAGTCAGTCCTTCCTGCTCCATCCCCTGATTCAGTCCTATGGCCTGAGAGGAAAACCAGCTGCTTTTCTGAGACAAGGTGGGTCAACTCTGTATGCAGTTTTTATCATCATCTTTCAAATTACTCATTTTCACAGATGTTGACTAATTAGGCTGAGAAAATAAAAAGAGAACAAGCAGATTTGGTTTGAAGGGCATTTAATTGAAGTGTTTCAGGATAGTGCTTCTTTAGCAGGCAAAGAAATGCTGGTAGACATGCAAGAGCTTGCTCCTATTCTGAAATAAACTAGATGTGCTTTACTGGAAAATTACAGATTTATCAAAGCATAATTTGACATCAAGTGTGCAGAACACTATCAAAGTAATTTTCTTATTTTTACCTGTACGTGTAATTTCTGTATAAAGATTTCTTTTGAGGCCTGACCGGGTAGTTGCATTGGACTGGGATGTGGAGGACCCAGGTTCGAGCCCCTGAGGTCGCCAGCTTGAACACGGGCTTATCTGGTTTGAACAAAGCTCATCAGCTTGGACCAAATGTCGCTGGCTCAAACAAGGGGTTATTTGGTCTGCTGCAGCCCCACGATCAAGGCACATATGAGAAAATCAAAGCAATCAATGAACAACTAAGGTTTCACAAAAAAAAAAACTAATGATTGATGCTTCTCATTTCTCTCCATTCCTGTCTGTCTGTCCCTATCTATCCCTCTCTCTGACTCTCTCTCTCTCACTGAAAAAAAAAAGATTTCTTTTGAGGTGAGAGGAGCAAAATATGGAGAATATTAATTCCAGATGCCACTTGCAGTGGATAAAGTGTCGACCTGGAATGCTGAGGTTGCCAGTTCGAAACTCTAGGCTTGCCCAGTGAATAAAATATATGGGAGCTGATGCTTCCTGTTCCTACCCCTCCTTCTCTCCCTCTCTCTCCCTATATCTCTTTCTCTTCTCTCTAAAATGAATAAATAAAAAATGAAAAATTATCAAAGCTTATAAAAGCTAAATAATTCCAGATGCCTTTAAGCAAATGTTAGAAAGGTGAACATTCATCGGCTTCCAAATATTTGTTGGCTAGTTGACATTTACAAACACTGTGCTGGGTAAGCTTTTTTCTTTAGCAATATTAAGGTTCTGACAGCAAGTAAAGGATGTGTGAAATGAAATATGCCACTCAAATATAGTGAGAAAAGAGAAGACTATTTGTAACCACATTGGATAAAGTCATAAGAACCAAATATTTCTGTTATTTTAAATGTCTTCTCAGAAAAACACTGTAAAAAGTGTAACTGTATAATCTGTTATTTAAATATTTGGCACTATTAGCTCCCATTCCAACAGCACATTTTAAGGTCTACAAACTTTTCCAGTGACAAATCATTTAAATAAGGAAGTGCTTTGTTTTCAGTTCTTGACTGTACACTGATGAAACTTAATAAACAGAAGGCAGTGCTAATCAGAAGGATAATATTCTTAAGGATTGCTAAAGAATGCAAGCTGTGTACCCAATAATTGTCATTCTGTAATTGTGGTATGAGTATGCATCATCCCTATTGTATGGAAACAAAGTAATACATATTTCCAAGCTGTATGTTTTAGGAATGTAACAAATATTAATTCACAAATAGTATACACACATGTGTCAATAATTACTTTAATGTAACATGGCAGCTGGAGGAAACAACTCTAAGCAGCATTGTGTAGTTTATTGTTGTGAATGTTCATCTGTACGCACTCAGGGAAATATCACTGCAGAGATGTAAAAACATGCAAGCCACTTTAGGGTTTCTAATGACTGCTTTTAAGTTCTAGTTGTCTAAATTCAAAAATAAAAATAGTTTAAAACTATTATGTATACTATAAATACAGCATTAAATTGACCTCTGTCTGTTTCTGTTTACCTGTGTATTTCTACTTCCTGTAACACACACTTGTATACTTTCACCATTTATTGTAGTTACACAGTCATACTGAAAAGGCATGTACAACTATATACACCCAAAGATTAATAATTATTGTTAAGATGAATCTGTAGGTTATTTTCTTTTTATATTTCTTTTTTGTATTTTTCTGAAGCTGGAAATTGGGAGAGACAGTCAGACAGACTTCCGCATGCGCCCCACCAGGATCCACCTGGCACGCCCACCAGGGGCGATGCTCTGCTCACCAGGGGGCGATGCTCTGCCCCTCCGGGGCTTCGCTCTGTTGCGACCAGAGCCACTCTAGCGCCTGGGGCAGAGGCCAAGGAGCCATCCCCAGCGCACGGGCCATCTTTGCTCCAATGGAGCCTTGGCTGCGGGAGGGGAAGAGAGAGACAGAGAGGAAGGGGGGGGTGGAGAAGCAAACGGGCACTTCTCCTATGTGCCCTGGCTGGGAATTGAACCCGGGTCCCCCCGCACGCCAGGCCGACGCTCTACCGCTGAGCCAACCGGCCAGGGCCTATTTTTTATGTCTGTATTGATTACAAAATTTTGAATAAACCTGTGTTATTTTTAGAAGAGAAAGAGGAAAAAAAGTGGAATTTGTCCATTTTAAAAAATAAGAAGTCACTTAGGAAATCAGAAAATTTTTGGAAAGAGCACTTAAAAATGGTCTTCAGTAACAAGATATACAATACTTAATACCAATATGGATAACCACAACTGCAAGCAACTTGAGTGTTTCTCATTGTTATTTTTAGCTAGCTGTATTTAACATTATTTAAATTACTTAATTAATTTTTCATATCTTCCAGATCATATTAATAAGGAAAACTTTTTTATATGCTGATATATGAAATCTAGTGATGTTACTATCTGCACATACTTTGTTTTAATATTTTAAATTTCTACATATACAATAATGCCATTTTTAAATAATAATTACTGTGTTTTCTTTAGCCAATATTTGGACACATTTTTTCTTCTTTTATTAAACTGGCTGGGGAGTCTGTTTTTCTGATCTCAGAAGAAAATCTTTTATTATCTCCTTATTCTGATATTTTCTGTAGGTTTTCTATGAATATCTTTAATCAGATTAAAGAAATTCTGTTCTATTCCTCATTTGGAAATTTTTTGAAGAATATAATTTTGTACATCTGAGATTAGATTTTCAAGCAATATTAATGTAATAAATTAAATTAATTGATTTTATGATATTAAAACAACCTAAATTGTTTTTATTTATTGTAGTTTTCCACTGAGCCATAATTTACACACCATAAAATTCACTCCTAAAATTGTACAATTTAGTGATTAGTATATTTAGAAAATTGTGTAATGATCACCACAATCAAGTTCCAGAAAAATTTTATCACTGAAAAGACAAATTCTATATGTCTTATTACTCAGTTTCTATTTACACTCCTGTCTTTAGCTTCTGGCAATGACATCTATTTTTTATCACTATAGATTTGCTGTTCTGGACATTTTATATAAGTGCACTTATGTAATAAATTTTGTGTCTGGCTTTATTCACTTCATAATATTTGTAAGGTCTGTTTATGTTGTGGCATGTATCACTAGTTCATTCCTTTTTACGACTGATAAAAAATGGACACACCATTTTTGTTTAGCCACTCATCAATTGATGGGCATTTGAGTTTTCACCTTTTGACTCACAGATAATGGTGCTGTAACATTTGTATGTAAGTTTTGGGTAGACATATGTTTTCAATTTTCATGGATATATAGCTACAAGTGGAATTGCTGAGCCATTTGGGAACTCTATGTTAAATTTTTGTGAAGGACTACAAAAATGTTTCTTAAAGTGCCTGCACCATTTTACATTTCCACCAGCAATGTTTGAAGGATTGCCTCACTTGCAATTTTTCATCTTTAGATTATAGCTATCCTGGGCAGTGTGTAAATGTATTTTATTGTGGTTTAATTTGTATTACCTAATAAATGATAATATTGAGCATCTTTCATATGCTTCTTGCACACTTGTATATCTTTTTTTGAAAAATATATATTCAAATATTTTTTCCAATTTTTAATTTTTAATTGAGTTGTAAGAATCTCTGTTTCTCAATACTCCAAGCAAACAACACCCCAAAAAAAGCAGGTGTAGCAATACTCATATCTAATAATGCTGACTACAAGACAGAAAAAGTACTCAGAGACAAAAATGGTCATTTCACAATGATTAAGGGGAAGTTGAATCAAGAAGACATAACAATCCTTAATATATATGCACCAAACCAAGGAGCACCAAAATATATAAGACAGCTACTTATTGACCTTAAAACAAAAACTAACAAAAATACAATCATACTTGGAGACCTCAATACACCGCTGACGGCTCTAGATCGGTCATCCAAACAGAGAATCAATAAAGATATAGTGGCCTTAAACGAAATACTAGAACACCTGGATATGATAGACATCTACAGGACACTTCATCCCAAAGCGACAGAGTATACATCTTTCTCTAGTGTACATGGAACATTCTCAAGAATTGACCATATGTTGGGCCACAAAGACAATATCAGCAAATTTAGAAAAATTGAAATTGTACCAAGCATATTTTCTGATCATAAAGCCTTGAAACTAGAATTCAACTGCAAAAAAGAGGGGGAAAAACCCACAAAAATGTGGAAACTAAACAACATACTTCTAAAAAATGAATGGGTCAAAGAAGAAATAAGCGCAGAGATCAAAAGATATATACAGACAAATGAAAATGAAAATACGACATATCAGAATCTCTGGGATGCAGCAAAAGCAGTAATAAGAGGAAAGTTCATATCACTTCAGGCCTATATGAACAAACAAGAGAGAGCCGAAGTAAACCACTTAACTTCACACCTTAAGGAACTAGAAAAAGAAGAACAAAGACAACCCAAAACCAGCCGAAGAAAGGAGATAATAAAAATCAGAGCAGAAATAAATGAAATAGAGAACAGAAAAACTATAGAAAAAATCAATAAAACAAGGAGCTGGTTCTTTGAAAAGAAAACAAAATTGACAAACCCTTGGCAAGACTTACCAAGGAAAAAAGACACAGGACTCAAATAAATAAAATCCAAAATGAAAGAGGAGAGATCACCACAGACATCATAGATATACAAAGAATTATTGTAGAATACTATGAAAAATTATATGCCACCAAATACAACAATCTAGAAGAAATGGATAAATTCCTAGAACAATACCACCTTCCTAGACTGAGTCATGAAGAAGCAGAAAGCCTAAACAGACCAATCAGCAGGGAGGAAATAGAAAAAACTATTAAAAACCTCCCCAAAAATAAAAGTCCAGGCCCAGACGGTTATACTAGTGAATTCTATCAAACATTCAAAGAAGACTTGGTTCCTATTCTACTCAAAGTCTTCCAAAAAATTGAAGAAGAAGCAATACTTCCAAACACATTTTATGAGGCCAACATAACCCTCATACCAAAACCTGGCAAGGATGGCACAAAGAAAGAAAACTACAGACCAATATCTCTAATGAATACAGATGCTAAAATACTAAACAAAATACTGGCAAACCGAATACAACAACATATTAAAAAAATAATACATCATGATCAAGTGGGATTCATCCCAGAATCTCAAGGATGGTTCAACATACGTAAAACGGTTAATGTAATACACCATATCAACAAAACAAAGAACAAAAACCACATGATCTTATCAATAGATGCAGAAAAGGCTTTTGATAAAATACAACACAATTTTATGTTTAAGACTCTCAACAAAATGGGTATAAAAGGAAAATATCTCAACATGATAAAGGCCATATATGATAAACCATCAGCCAACATCATATTAAATGGCATAAAACTGAGAACTTTCTACCTTAAATCAGGAACTAGACAGGGTTGTCCACTCTCTCCACTCTTATTTAATGTGGTGCTAGAAGTTCTGGCCAGAGCAATCAGACAAGACAAAGAAATAAAAGGCATCCATATCAGAAAAGAAGAAGTAAAGGTATCACTTTTTGCTAATGATATGATCCTATACATCGAAAACCCGAAGGACTCCACAAAAAGATTATTAGAAACAATAAACCAATACAGTAAGGTCGCAGGATACAAAATTAACATACAAAAGTCCATAGCCTTTCTATATGCCAACAATGAAATATTAGAAAACGAACTCAAAAAAATAATCCCCTTCATGATTGCAACAAAAAAAAATAAAATACCTAGGAATAAACATAACAAAGAATGTAAAGGACCTATATAATGAAAATTACAAAGCATTGTTAAGGGAAATCGAAAAAGATACAATGAGATGGAAAAATATTCCTTGTTCTTGGATAGGAAGAATAAATATAATCAAAATGGCCATATTACCCAAAGCAATATACAAATTTAATGCAATTCCCATCAAAATCCCTATGAGATTTTTTAAAGAAATGGAACAAAAAATCATCAGATTTATATGGAACTATAAAAAACCCCGAATAGCCAAAACAATCCTAAGCAAAAAGAATGAAGCTGGGGCATTACAATACCTGACTTTAAACTATATTATAGGGCCACGATAATCAAAATAGCATGGTATTGGCAGAAAAATAGACACTCAGACCAATGGAACAGAATAGAAAGCCCAGAAATAAAACCACATATATATGGTCAAATAATCTTTGATAAAGGGGCCAACAACACACAATGGAGAAAAGAAAGCCTCTTCAACAAATGGTGTTGGGAAAACTGGAAAGCCACATGCAAAAGAATGAAACTCGACTACAGCCTGTCCCTGTGTACTAAAATTAATTCAAAATGGATCAAAGACCTAAATAGAAGACCTGAAACAATAAAGTACATAGAAGAAGACATAGGTACTAAAATCATGGACCTGGGTTTTAAAGAACATTTTATGAACTTGACTCCAATGGCAAGAGAAGTGAAGGCAAAGATAAATGAATGGGACTACATCAGAATAAAAAGTTTTTGCTCAGCAAGAGAAATTGATATCAAAATAAACAGACAGCCAACTAAATGGGAAATGATATTTTCAAACAACAGCTCAGATAAGGGCCTAATATCCAAAATTTACAAAGAACTCATAAAACTCAACAACAAACAAACAAACAATCCAATAAAAAAATGGGAAGAGGAAATGAACAGACACTTCTCCTAGGAAGAGATACAAATGGCCAACAGATATATGAAAAGATGCTCAGCTTCATTAGTTATTAGAGAAATGCAAATCAAAACTACAATGAGATACCACCTCACCCCTGTTAGATTAGCTATTATCAACAAGACGGGTAATAGCAAATGTTGGAGAGGCTGTGGAGAAAAAGGAACCCTCATTCACTGTTGGTGGGACTGTAAAGTAGTACAACCATTATGGAGGAAAGTATGGTGGTTCCTCAAAAAACTGCAAATAGAACTACCTTATGACCCAGCAATCCCTCTACTGGGCATGTACCCCAAAACCTCAGAAACATTGATACGTGAAGACACATGTAGCCCCATGTTCATTGCAGCACTGTTCACAGTGGCCAAGACATGGAAACAACCAAAAAGCCCTTCAATAGAAGACTGGATAAAGAAGATGTGGCACATATACACTATGGAATACTACTCAGCCATAAGAAATGATGACATCAGATCATTTACAGCAAAATGGTGGGATCTTGATAACATTATAAGGAGTGAAATAAGTAAATCAGAAAAAAACAAGAACTACATGATTCCATACATTGGTGGAACATAAAAACGAGACTAAGAGACATGGACAAGAGTGTGGTGGTTACCAGGGGTGGGGGGAGGGAGGACATGGGAGGGAGGGAGGGAGAGAGTTAGGGGGAGGGGGAGGGGCACAGAGAACTAGATAGAGGGTGGCGGAGGACAATCTGACTTTGGGCGAGGGGTATGCAACATAATTTAATGACAAAATAACCTAGACATGTTTTCTTTGAATATATGTACCCTGATTTATTAATATCATCCCATTACCATTAATAAAAATTTATTAAAAAAAAAAAGAATCTCTGTTTCTGAATGCAAGTTCCTTTTCAGATATATGATCTGTAAAATTTTTTCTCTCATTTTGTGCAATTTGTACTTTCTTAGTAGTTTCTTTTAAACTCAAAATATTTAATTTAATTTTGATTAAATACAGTGTATCTCATTTTTTCTTTTTTTTCTTGTAATTTAGTGTCACTTATAAGAAGTTATTGTCTATTTTAGATCATGAAGAATTTTTGCTCATGTTTAGCTCTTTTATTCAGGTTTTGATACACTTTGAGTTATATTTTGTAGACGATATAAAGTCAAAATCTAATTTCATTATTTTGCTTCTGTATATACATTTGTCCTAGCACCATTTGTTGCCTTATTTCTGAGTACCAATTTTATTCAATAATTTGGATGTTTACTTTTATGTCAGTACCACTCTGATTTAATTACTGTAGCTATGTAGAAACTTTGAAATCAGCAAGTGTGACTCCTCCCACTTTGTTTCTCTTTTTCAGGATCATTTAGGCTATTCTGAATTTTTGCTGTGTTAGTTTCTTATTGCTGATATAGCAACTGACCAGAGATTTATGATTTTACAGTTCAGGAGGTGAAGTGCTAAAATTAAAGTGCTAGAAGAGCTGCATTCTTTTGGCTTTAGGCAAGATCTGTCTCCTTGCTTCTTCCAGTTTTTAGAAGCCACACACATCTTAACTTGTGGCTCCTTCCTTGCAACACTTAATAATTTTCATTATCACCTCTCTTTCGCTGGCTCTATTGCTCATGCATCCCTCTATTTTTTTTATAAGAATTACTTTTGGCTTACCCAGATAATCCCAGACATTTTACCAGACTCAAATTCCTTAGCTTAATCATATCTACAGAAATCTCTTTAGTCATGTAAATTAAAATATTTCAAAGTCCTGAGACATGGACATCTTTGGGTGGCCATTATTTTTCATCACGCTTGCATTTCCATGTGAGTATTAGGATTACCTGGTGAATTTCTATATAAAGCTCAGCTAAAATTTTGATAAGAAGTGTGGTGAATTTGATGAACAATTTGGCTTATATTTCTATCTTAACAATATGGAGCTTTCAGACTCATATTATGAACATGGCATATTTTTTCTATTTAATTTCTTTCAGTTATGCTTTGTAGTTTTCATTGTATAGGTTTAAAGCTTCTTTTGTTAAATTTATTTTTTGTTATTCTTTTAGATACTGTTGTAAGTGGAATTATTTTTTTATTTGAGTTCCTGGGATAAATCACTCATGCTCATGAGGTATTATTCTTTTCTTGTTTTTGTATTATAGTATAAGATTCTGTAGTGAATCTTTGTGTCTGTATTCATATTGGTCTACACAGTATTCCTTTCTTATGATATCTTTGTCTCAGTGTTGCTTTTAGAATAACATTGATTTCTTAGGATGAGCTGGGATGTCTTCTCTCCCAGTCTATTTCTTGAAGGAGCTTATAAAAGATTGATAATAACTTTTCTTTGAATATTTGGTAGAATTTACCAGTGAATCCACCTGGCTTCAGGACTATCTCCCTTTATTCACTATGAGAAGTAGTATGATTACTAATTCAATACTTTACTTGTTATAAATCCATTCAGATTATACTTCCGATTATATTTCTTTCTTTTTTTTTACTTAGCAATTAAATTTAATTGGGTAAAATTGGTCCATAAGAACACATAGGTTTCAGATAAACATCTCTATAACATTTGAACTGTTGATTGCATTCTGCGCCCATTACCCAAAGTCAAATCATTTTCTGTCACTATATATTTCTTTCTCTTTACTCCCTTACACCCCTCCCCCCAACGTTTCTCTCTGTTAACCACTTCACGTTTATCTATGTCCATGAGTCTCAGTTCTGTATCCCACCCATGTGTGAAATCATATAGCTCTTACCTTTTTCTGATTTACTTGTTTCACTTAGTATAATGTTCTCAAGGACCATCCATGTTCTCTTAAATGGCAATATATCATCATTACTTATGGTTGAGTTGTATTCCATTATATATATGTATCACATCTTCTTTATCTAATCCTCTATTGAAGGACATTTTGGTTGTTTCCATATCTTGGCCACCATGAATGATGCTGCAATTATCATGGGGGTGCATTGCCTTTGCATGTGAATGATCTTGAGTTTTTTAAGTAGATACCCAGTAAAGGGACTTTTTTTTTTTTTTGTATTTTTCTGAAGCTGGAAGCGGGAAGAGACAGTCAGACAGACTCCCGCATGCGCCCAGCCGGGATCCACCCGGCACGCCCACCAGGGGAGACGCTCTGCCCACCAGGGGGCGATGCTCTGCCCCTCCGGGGGTCGCTCTGCTACAACCAGAGCCACTCGAGCGCCTGGGGCAGAGGCCAAGGAGCCATTCCCAGTGCCCAGGCCATCTTTGCTCCAATGGAGCCTTGGCTGCGGGAGGGGAAGAGAGAGAGAGGAAGGAGGGGGGGGTGGAGAAGCAAATGGGCACTTCTCCTATGTGCTCTGGCCGGTAATCGAACCCGGGTCCCCCGCACGCCAGGCCGTCACTCTACCGCTGAGCCAACCGGCCAGGGCCCAGTAAAGGGACTTTCAATTATATGGCATCTACATTTGTGATGGAGATTGATGGTAACTTTCTTTCTTGTAATACCCTATGAGGTTTTCCATTTAGATATGATGCTGGTCTCATAAACTGTGATGGGAATTATTCTCATCTTAATTTTTAGTAATTCTCTGTAAGAGTTTGTATAAATTTGGAATTGCATCTTTTTTATATATTTGGTGGGCTCCTGGTGAAGACATATGGGAATTTTCTTTATAAGTCTTTTAATTATGGATTTGATTTTGTTAACACATAGGAAACTTTCTCTCTGTTTTGTTTATGTTAGTTATGTTTTAATTTAAAATACAGTTTTAATGAATTGTTATTAAGTTTCTTCAACTATTTTTAGTGTTCATGGGGATCTGTAGAGATATGTAATCTGATTCTTCTTTTATTTCTAATATTATTTGTGCTGAAAACAGAGCTCTGTATTTATTTTTATTATTTTCAGATACTTTCACATTGTATTAAGTATACCTATTTGAAAAAAAATAACACAGAATATTTTTATATTTATTTTTCATTAAGTGAGAGACTGAGAGTCAGAGACAGACTCTTGTGTGTGAACTGATTGGAATCCACATGGCAAGTTCCTAACAAGAGATGCTCTGCCCATCTGTGGCTGCTGCTCTATTGCTTGGCAACTGAGCTATTTTAATGCCTGAGGCTGAAGTATGGAGCCATCCTCAGCGCCCAGGGCCAACTTTGCTTGAACCATTCAAGCCATAGTTGTAGAAGGGGAAGAGACAAATGGAGGGGGGTGAGGGAGAGAAGCAGATGGTTGCTTCTCCTGCTTATCCTAATGTGGGTAGAGTGCAGAGTGCATTCCTAGCAGCTATGGCTGAAGCAATGCTGTGATAATACTCCAGCTCCCAGAAACCCCCTCAGCATACCCAGGAAGGGAGCTCGCCCGCTATAAGGAAGTGACTTAGCGCCAACCATGCAACTCCCTGATCTTTTCAGCCATTGGCTATGAAGGACACACATAACACTCTATAGGCTGAACCTATGTATATAATATAGCTTACTTCCTGAATAAAGTGGGTCTGTGTCACTGAACCTGGTCCCCAGAGTTGGGTCTTTGCATCTCCATCGTCCTCACCCCTGGCAGGACTTGTCCACACCCTAATTGAACCCAGGAATTTCACATGCCAGGCTGATGCTCTACCACTGAGGCAACTGGCTAGAGCCATTTTTTCTAGACAATTTA
Source organism: Saccopteryx bilineata (assembly GCF_036850765.1). NCBI lineage: Eukaryota > Metazoa > Chordata > Mammalia > Chiroptera > Emballonuridae > Saccopteryx > Saccopteryx bilineata. The sequence goes on along the minus strand of NC_089495.1, from coordinate 58,005,539 downwards.
TAATGGCCAAACTTGGAAGCAACCAAAATGTCCTTCAGTAGGTGAATGAATAAACTGTGGTAATTCCACACAATAAAATATTATTCAGAATTATAAATAAATAAACAGTCAAGTTATGGAAAGATGTGGGGAAAACTTAAATTTATATAACTAATGAAAAAAGATAATCTGAAACTCTTACATACTGTATGAATCTAATTACATGTCATTCTGGAAAAGGAAAAACTATGGAAACAGTAAAGAGACTAGTAGTTGCCAAGAATTAGAAGTACAGAGGAATAAATAGGCAGAAGACAGAATTTCTAGAGATATGAAAATACTCTTTATGATTCTATAATGACAGACACATGTCATTATACATTTGTGCAAAACTGTAGAAAGTACAACATAAAGTGAACCCTAATGTAAAGTATGGACTTTGGGTGATTACCACTTGTCAATGTAGGTTCAACAGTTGTAACAAATGTCACTTTATTGATATTGTTAGTGGGAGATGTTGATAATGGCAGAGTCTATGCATGGGTAAGAAGAGAGGGTACATGAGCAATCTCTACCTACCTCTTAATTTTTCTGTGAACCTGTAAGCACTCTGAGAAAAAAAAAGGTCTTTGAATAAAAGTCTAAAAATTAATTAGGCATAATACACTAGAAACTAGAATTTACTAGAAACTAAATAAAGTATCAACATGTAGTAATGCTGTTAATTGAGTTTAAGAAACACTACTAGCCTAACCAGGTGGTGGTGCAGTAGATAGAGCATCAGACTGGGATGAAGAAGACCCAGGTTCAAAACCCTGAGGTCACCAGCTAGAGTGCGGGCTCATCTAGTATGAGCAAGACTCACCAGCTTGAGCCCAAGGTCGTTAGCTTGAGCAAGGGTCACTCAGTCTGCTGTAGCCTCCCGGTCAAGGCACATATGAGAAAGCAATCAATGAACAACTGAGGTGCCACAACAAAGAATTGATGCTTCTCGTCTCTCTCATTTCCTGTTTATCTGTCTGTTTCTGTCTCTGTCACACACAAACACCCCCAAAAAAATAAAAAATAAAAAGAATCACTATTAGGCCCTGGTTGGTAGCTTAGTAGATAGAGTGTCAGTCTGATGTATGTTTATCCCAGGTTTGATTCTCAGGGCACACAAGAGAGGTGACCATCTGCTCTCACCATCCCTTTTTCTCTCCCTTTTCCCTTTCTGCAACCAGTGTCTTGATTGATTCCAGCACAGATACTGATGATAGCTGGGTTGGTCTGAGCACATCAGTTTCAGGTGCTAAGAACAGCTCAGTACTTGAGCATTGGCCCAAGATGAGGTTTCTGGGTGGATCCTAATCAGGGCACATGTGGGAGTATGCTTAACTATCTCCTCTCTTCTCACAAAAAATAAAAAAAAGAGAGAAGAAAAAAAAAAAAAAGAAACACCATAGTGAGGTGTATTCTCCTTGATAAATCCAAGAAGAGAAAAATATAGATGCATGCTCGCCGTAATCAGATATGCATGTAGTTCTTGTTCAGGTGTCTGAATAGACAAACTAAGTTAAAAAAATACAAAGGTGAGTGTGCATACTTGCATATACATGCACATTTACATATGCACTACTGTGCACACAACCTGGTAGTTATTTAGGAGACTACACTTTGAATAAATTATGCATTATTTGCTTATTGTTATCTTAAGAGTGAGTGAAATAATAAGAAATCATCATTACAGTGCTCTTCCTGTGCAATAATGCTTTTGTCTAGATAAGAACACCATCTGTGTACTTCTTTTATTCAGTAATGCTTTTAATTTATTTGGAATTAATGGAGGTATTTTCTGTTTTGTTTTGATTTTTGTAGTAAGTGGTTTATTTAAAAAAAACTACTTTGGGCCACAATGAACATACATACACACGTGCATACACACACACACACACTTAGAGCTGCAATCAATATATAATTCAAGAGGACATGAGTCTATAGTTTACATTTGTTCATTCATTCTTTTCTTTATTTAAGAAATATAAGAATTTAATCTCAAGCTAATGTCAAAATCAATAAAACATGATCTTACTATTGAGAACAAACACCATAGTAAATTAGTTATATAAACTGACTCAAAATATCCCTGGGCAAATGTTAAATTCTCATATATAAAATAATGGCTTCATTTACAATTTATAAAATGATGACCACCAAATTATACAATCAGCCTTGACTTTTATCTAGAACTGCCAGATCTGTATGTAAAACTGCTTTCAAAATATTTTTACCCAGTTTTCCCACAGGCACTTCAAACTTAACGTGTTCAAAGTAGAACTCATTCTTTTTCTCCAAAAATTCATGCCCTACCTCCTGTATTTATAGTCTTGATAAATGTGGTAGCAGAATAAAGTCTCCCAAAGATGTCCATTCTGATGCTTAGATCTTAATTGTTCCCATTGAAAGAAAGAAGAAGGAAAAAGAAGAAGAAAAGATGACAACAAAGAAGAAGAAAAAGAAGGAAGAGGAGGAGGAGAAGGAGGAAACGAAGAAGAAACAAAAAGAAGAAAGAAGAAGAAAGAAGAAGGAAGAAAAAGGAAGAAGAAGAGGAGGAGGAGAAATAATTGTGTGACCTGATAGAGATATTAGCTAACACTGCAGTAAAAATTCATGGAATTTACCCGTGTATTAGAAGATATATTATTATTGATGTGCAAGAATTTCTACTTATTGTTTATCACATATCTTGCAATTTTTTGTCTGGTTTGCAGTATAACTTTTAATTTTATTGTGAATGATATTATAGAACTTATCAATGTTTATAAAAATCAGATAGATCAATATATTTTTTAAATTCTTTCTAGATATTAGTTTTGAATGTATTCTCTACCTCAAGATCAGATAAATATTTGTTTTATTTTCTTCTGGATTTATTTAAACACAAAATACCTTGTTCTTTACAAACTTATTTTGAAGTGCAGGAATCTAACTTTATTTTTTCCAAATAGTTAACCAGTTACCCTAACTCCAGCATTATCTGCTGCATAAATTTATCTTAAGCCATTGACTTAAAATTCCAAAATCTGTCATGTAAAAATTCATTGATTTGTCAATTTTTACATTTATATATCACTCTTTAATTATTGCTATTATAAAATTACCTCATCTTTCCACAAAAAAAATTTTTTTTTAATTTTTCTTAAGTGAAAAGTGAAGAGGCAGAGAGACAGACTCCCGCATGAGCCTGACCAGGATCCACCCAGCATGCCCACTAAGGGGTGATGCTTGGCCCATCTGGGCCATTACTCCATTGCAACCAGAGCCATTCTTTTGCCTGAGGTGAGGCCATGGTGCCATCCTCAGCACCCAGCCAACTCGCTCCAATGAAGCCATGGCTGTGGGAGGGGAAGAGAGAGATAGAAAGAAGGGAGAAGGGTGGAGAAGCAGATGGTCACTTCTCCTGTGTGCTCTGACCAGGAATCGAACTGGGACATCCACATGCCATGATGATGCTCTACCACTGAGCCAACCCGCCAGGGCCTAAAATTATTTTTTATATATATTTTTTCAGATAAAATTTAATACTTCTAATCATAAGCTTTAAAATGTCTTATTACATTTATATATTTCCTTAGAGAAAATGGACAAATAATATTTATTTATTTAATTCTTTTTTTAACTTACTAGGGAAAATAATGGTTTTTTAATTTACATAGAATTTATGTTTATTTTTATATTTATTTTAGAATTGTTTCTTGCTAATTTTATTAATTTAAACATTTAATGTTATTTACCAAATAGATATAATAATAGGCAAGATAATCAGTCATAAAAGCACAAAAGGAAACATTAAATAAGTAGAAATCAAAGCAAAATTTTATTTGGGATTTTATATTTTCTTGTACTCTAGTTGTACTTGAGCCTGCAACCCCTTTCATGCCTGTCGTCCTCAAAGCCACTTTTTTCTCTATGGTGTACTGCTCAAGTTTCTTAAAAGTTATGGTTCTGTGCCTTTTTGTGGATAAAAAGGAGATTTTATTCTAGTTTTTTGTTTTGTTTTATTTTCTGTGTTAAATTTTTCTCACAAATTTGTTTTTGTCTTTTTTTCTTACGGATTTGTTTTTGATGCTAAATATTTTTATGTTAATGCTTGTGATAATCAATTTTGAATTTTTGAAAATTTAGGTATAGTTGGTATACAGTTTTATATTAGTTATATTAATGATAGGTGCATAATATAGTGATTTTATATTTTTATCTGTTACAATGTAATCATCCCACTAATAGTAGTAATTATTTATCACCATGAAAACTTAACACAATATAATAGAGTATATTTCCCTTCACCTTTTGTTTTTTTCTGCTGTTACTTCCACAGAATCCTGAAAAGACTGTTTTGCCCAATATCAAAAAAAAATACTCAATACATTCCACTGAGGCCTTTGTTCATTACTATCTGTTAATTTTGAGTGGGGATATTTCAGCAGGTGACATACTCTTTGTGGCTAAAATGTTCTTACTAGAGACACTGAGCAATATCAAGGACTGCATTATCCGCAACGCCACAGTTGACTGAGAGGATGATTAGTGAGTTGTCCTAATACTGGTAAACACAAAGGCATTAAAGTTCCTTGATACTTTAAAATAAAGTCTGTTTCTCAGTCTATCACCATTTTATAAAATTTGCTAAGTTATTAGAGTAAATGAAACATTTGGTTTAATTCTGAAAAACAAACATAATAAATATGTTTTAAGGTATCTTTAAGTTTAAAGCTAAATTCTAAATAAACAGTGTAAGATTGATAGTATTTTCTATTTTTATTGATTTTAATTTGTTTACATAGATTCTAGTGTCCCCTGAATGCATTCCCTCTCCCCCGTGTTCCCCTCAACATATTCTTTGCCCCCCTCACCCCAACGCCTTCCCCCCCTTCCCTTCAGGATTTGCTTTTCTGGTCTCTATAATGCTGTGTTATGTACATATAATTTCACCAATCACTTTCCTTTCTCTGATCCCATTTTATCATCCCCTTTCCCTCTGTCTGCTTTCCCTCTGGTCCCTTTGATCCTGCCTCTACCTCTATTCTGTACCTCAGTTTACATTGTTCATTAGATTACTCAGATGAGTGAGGTCATATGATATTTTTATTTCTCTGCCTGGCTTATTTCACTTAACATAATAGTTTCCAGGTCCATCCATATTGTCGCAAAAGGTAAGATTTCATTCTTCTTCATGACCCCTTAATATTCCATTGTTTATACATACCACCGCTTTTTAATCCACTCCTCTACTGATGGACACTTGAGCTGTTTCCAGATCTTGGCTATTGTAAACAATGCTGCCATAAACATGGGGGTGCATTTCTCCTTTTCAATCATTAATGTGGTGTTCTTGGGATATATTCTGGAGAGTGGGATGGCTTGGTCAAAAGGCAGTTTGATTTTTAATTTTTTGAGGAATCTCCATACTGTTTTTCCACAGTGGCTGCCCCAGTCTGCATTCCCACCAACAGTCCAGGAGGATTCCCTTTTCACCACATCCTGACCAGCACCTATTATGTGTTGTTTTGTTGATGAGCGCCATTCTGACTGGTGTGAGGTGATATCTCATTGTGGTTTTAATTTGCATTTCTCTAATGATTAGTGATGTTGAACATTTTTTTCATCTGCCTATTGGCCACCTGTACATACTTTTCTTTGGAGAAGTGTCTATTCATTTATTTTGCCCATTTTTTAAATGGATTGTTTATCTTCCTGGTGTTGAGTTTTACAAGTTCTTTATAAATTTTGATTGTTAACCCCTTATCAGACATATTGTTGAATATGTTCTTCCATTGTGTGCCTTGTCTTTTAATTTTGTTCATATTGCCTTTAGCTATGCAAAATTTTTTTTAGTTTGATAGAGTCCCATTTGTTCATACTGTCCTTTATTTCACTGCCTGTGGAGATAAATCAGCAACTATATTGCTGTGAGAGATGTCGGAGAGCTTATTTACTATTTTCTTCTAAGATGCTTATGGTTTTATGGCTTACATTTAAATCTTTTATCCATTTTGAGTTTATTTTTGTGAATGGTGTAAGTTGGTGATCTAGTTTTATTTTATTGCAGGTAGCTGTCCACTTTTCTCTACACTTGTTAAAGAGACTCCTTACTCCATTGTATGCTCTTACCTCCTTTGTCAGATATCAATTGTCTATAAAGGTGTGGGTTTATTTCTGGTTCTCTGTTGTATTCCATTGATTTGTCTCCCTGTTCTTATGCCAGTACCAGAATGTTTTAAGTACAATGGCCTTGTAGTATAACTTGATATCAGGAAGTGTGATACCATCCACATTATTATTTTTCAAGATTGCTGAGGATATTCGTGTTCTTTTTTGGTTTCCTATAAATTTTTGGTATATTTGTTCTATATCTTTGAAGCATGTCATTGGTATTTTAATAGGAATTGCATTGAATTTGTAAATTGCTTTAGGTAATATAGACATTTTAATGATGTTTATTCTCTCTATCCATGAACACGGTATATGCTTCCATTTGTTTGTATCTCCTTTTATCAATGTTTTATAATTTTTCAAGTACAAGTCTTTAACCTCCTTAGTTTAATTTACTCCTAGGTACTTTATTTATTTATTTATTTTGCAATAGTGAAGGGGACTGTTTTCTTAATTTCTCTTTCAGACATTTCATTGTTGGTTTATAAAAATGACTCTGATTTCTGAATATTAATTTTATATCCTGCCACCTTGCTGAATCCATTTATCTGGTCCAGTAGTTTTTTGACTGAGACTTTAGGGTTTTCTATGTACAGTATCATGTCATCAGCAAATAATGATAGTTTTACTTCTTCTTTCCAATTTGGATGTCTTTTATTTCTTCTTCTTCTCTGACTGCTGTGGCTAAAACTATGTTGAATAAGAGCAGTGAAAGGGAGCACCCCAGCCTTGTTTCTGATCTTAAGGGGATTGCTTTTAATTTTTGCCCATTGAGTATGATGTTGCCTGTGGTTTTGTCATAGATAGCCTTTATCATGTTGAGGTACATTCCCTGTATTACCACTTTGCTGAGAGTTTTGATCATAAATAGGTGCTGTATTTTATCAAATGCTTTTTCTGCATCTATTGATATTATTGTGTAATTTTTATCCTTCTTTTTGTTTATGTGATGAATCACATTGATTGATTTATGAATTATGTACCAGCCTTGCCTCCCCATAATAAATCCCACTCGATCATGATGTATGATCTTTTTCATGTATTGCTGGAGCAAGTTTGTTAATATTTTGTTGAAAATTTTAGCATCTATTTTCATCAGGGATATTGGCCTATAATTTTCTTTCTTTGTATTGTCTTTGCTTGGTTTTGGAATCAGAATTATGCTCACCTCATAAAAGGAACTTGGAAGTTTTTTCTCTTCTTGAATTTTTTGAATAGCTTGAGAAGGATAGGAATTAGTTCTTCTTTGAATAGTTGGTAGAATTTGCCTGTGAAGCCTTCTAGCCCTGGGCTTTTGTTTGTTGGGAGTTTTTTAATAACTGTTTCGATCTCATTTGTTGTAATCAGTCTATTTATGTTTTCTGATTCTTCCAGATTGATTTTTGAAAGATTATATGTTTCAAGGAATTTTTCCATTTCACCTAGGTTGTCTAATTTTTTGGCGTACAGTTAGTTCTTCATAGTATTTTTTTTTTACAATCCTTTGTATTTCTGCTGTGTCATTTGTTACTGCTCCACTCTCATTTCTAATTTTATTTATTTGAGTCCTTTCTTTTTTTTTTTTCTTGTTGAGTCTGGTTAAAGGTTCATCAATCTTGTTCACCTTTTCAAAGAACCAGGGCTTGGTTTTATTGATTTTCTGTCTTGGTTTTTTAGCCTCTATGTTATTTATTTCTGCTCTGATCTTTATTATTTCCTATCATCTACTTCCTCTGGGCTTTACTTGTACTTTTCTAGTTCTTCTAGATGCAGGGTTAAATTGTTTATTTGACCATTTACTTAAGGTATACCTGTAATGCTATGAATGTCCCTCTCAGGTCTGCTTTTGATGCGTCCTATAAGTTTTGAGTTATTGTATGTTCATTTTCATTTATTTCAAGGAAGTTTCTTATTTCTTCCTTGATCTCATTGTTAACCCATTCATTATTTAATAACATGCTATTTAGTTTTCAAGTGTTTGAATGTTAAGTTTTTCTATTGTAGTTGATTTATAACTTCATGCCATTGTAATCAGAGAAGATGCTCGATATGATTTCAATCTTGTTAAATTAATTGAGACTTGTTTTTTGTCGTAGCATGTGATCTATCCTAGAAAATGTACCATGAACACTTGAAAAGAGTGCATATTCTTCTGCTTTGTGTTAAATTTTCGAAGATATCAATTAAATCCAGTTGATCTACTATGTCATTTAAGGCTGCTGTTTCTTTGTTAATTTTCTTTCTTGAGGATCTATCCAGTCCTGTTAGTGGGATCTTGAAATCCCTGACTATTATTGTATTGCTGTTGATCTCGCACTTTATGTCCATCAATGTCTGCTTTATGTATTTAGGTGCTCCTATACTAGGTGCATAGATATTTATAATGGTTATATCTTCCTGTTGGGTTGCTCCTTTTATCATTATGTAATCACCTTCTTTATCCCTTACTATAGCCTTTTTTTAATGTCTATTTTGTCAGATATAAGAATTGCTACCCTAGCTTTTTTTTCATTTCCATTTGCATAAAATATTTTTTCCATTCCTTTACTTTCTGTTTATGTGTATCTTTTGTTTTGAAGTGGGTCTCTTGTAAACAGCATATGTACCGGTCTGGTTTACTTATCCATGTAGCTACTCTATGTCTTTTGATTGGATCATTTAATCCATTTACATTTAAGATTATTATTGATATGTAGTTGTTTATTTCCATTTTATTCTTTAAGTCTACATTCCTCTTTTACTAGATTTTTTCTCCTTTGTTCTTTTTCAACAGGCCCCTTAACATTTCTTATTTTCATCATTTAATTCAAAGTATAAATTAGATACATCATTAAATTGTTTGAAGTATTAGTATTTATTGTATCCACTTCTTCATATTAGATAGAGCTACTGAAATGCTTCCATTGCTACAACTCCTTCATAATTGTGTTTACTAAGCTAATGAAGACCAGTGGATTGCCACATCTATCAGGTATTTTTTATCTTTCTTTTTTAGCTGACTTACCTATAGCATTTAACAATCAAAATTTTTCAAAAACCCTTTTCTACCTTAGTTTCTATGATCTAGTTCTCCTGTAGCTTTTCCCCTAATTCTCAGACAGATATTTCTCAGGCTTTTTTGATATTTTTTTCTTGCAATCTCAACCCTTAGTACTCCACAGTATCCCGCTCTTAATTCTATTTTCTATCCTTACTACATACTTTCCTTGGATGATCTCATGCACTTCTCTGGCATTAATTCCAAGTTAAATGCTGATGATTTCCAAGCCAGTGCCTCTAACTCTTTGTTCAATTCCATATCCATGTATATAATAATTTGCTAAAACCTTGTTATATTACTTGTTCCTCAAAAGTTAAATAGCCAAAAAAATGAAATATTTCTCTTTAAATTTTTTTATCTCAGTGATTCACCCCACAGTCCATCCCTTATTATTCTTTCTATATCATTTCACTCAAATTCTGACTATTATACATAATTTTTGATTTTCATAAGCACTGCCCCAGCAGTGTTGTAACTTTAATTATCCTCATCATTAATTTTCCCAGTATATTCTTACTCAATTCAGTCTCTCTTTTACCTCACAGAATAAGTTCCTTTAAATACAATCGTGATTGATACTTCCTTGGTAAAAATTGTTTTTGTTTTTTTTTTACTCTTTTATATAAGTTCTGACTTTGGTAGTATGAAATATAACTTAGTGTAAAATACCCTGAACACTTCAGGCTCATTCACCGACTGGTGCCTATTTTGCACATATTCTTCTCATCATATCAGACTACCTATAGCACCTTATGGCTCATGCTGCCTACACTACAGCCCTTATGCACGTGGTGTGTTTGCAAGTTTCCTTCTCTGTCCTTGACTTTGGGTGATGGGATTTTTAAATTCTCCTGGATTACTTTGTTCTTTATTTTTCATAGAACCCAATGGATGCCTCTGATGTTAATTTAATTGTCCATCTCGTCCACTGGATAATGTCTTTCATTTTGGTTACAGAACATAACAAAGAGCAGGACTTAATAACTGGTGCATAATGCTGAATAAATGTTTTTTAAAGTACCAATTGAGAATGACCGAATTTTTTTTTATCGATACAATTATATGTGAATTTGAATTCATTCTGAGGACCCAAGATGAGAATGAACTGTCCAAATAATTTCTACTTATATCTACAGTCTCAGGTATAACAAAGGGAGATTAAAAATGAAATATTCCCTCATATCCTAGAAAAGATGTTAATATTTTATGTTATAAATTTTGTATTTTATACTAAACCATAAAGCATAATTCAATGTGAAGCTTATAGGAAAAGTACATGAAAGTTGAATTCACTCACAAATGTGTTTGCTGACTAAATTAAACAATTTTAATCAGAATAATCTTTGTGCATAGAAAAAGCTTAGATGTTTTTGCAATAATATAATGTCTATATTATTTAAAAACATTGAGACTGCAACATAAACATATATAAAATAAAAATAAATTGAATTAGACATGTATATACTAGTGCAAATAAGTTATAAATAGATAGAAAATGAAAGTTGAAGTGAAATATAAGTATTCAGTCCAAAAGAAATTATAAATAGAAAATGAAAGATAAAGAGAAATGTAAGTATTCAGTCCACAAGAAATTATAGTTTTAGGTTTAGTTTCCTAGTAGTCATATTAAAATGAAGATATCATAATTTAAATATTTCTCTTCTAATTAAAACAGAAGCTTGCTTCGGAAGGAGAAAAACTGTTCTCCTTACTGAATTGTGATATAAATGCCTCTCCCAGGATGCTATATATGGGCCACTAAATGACAATATTCATTAACAATATTTTTGTATTAAATAATGAAGTGAATTTTATATGATTATTTGTGGTATTGTCCTTGCACACACACACACACACACACAATTAGGGCATGCCCTCAAAACTTAATTCAGAGAGGGCAATTCTATTAAGGACAAAGGCTCTATATTTCAAGTCTGAATAAGTCTGGTGATTTTATCTGATTAAGGCAAATTTTTTAATACTCAGAGGAATGACAGCCTTCAAGTAATATTTTATAACCATTACAGCTAGTGTGTTCATTAAATATCTACTTCTGTTTGGTGATACTTTAAGGTTTTCTAGTTATTTTGAGAACATAAAATTCTAAAAAATCCTTAGTAAAAATTACTTTACCTAAAAAATATGTTGCATATTTATTTTTTAATGCTTCAGTATTAAGCTAACATAAAGAGGGTATTATCTTTTTAAACTATTGGTAATTGATAAACAAGACTTTTTTTCTGCCACATTTTATAATTGAGCCATTATTTTATTATAAGAAAAGAAAAAAGCAAAACAATATCTTCAAATATTATATACAGGATGTGACAAAAGTAGGTTTACAGTTGTGAGTATTCAAAAGACTTTATCCTTATATTATTATTTATTAATTATTATAGTATTCATCATAAGAACAATTTGAACCTACTTTTGTCAAATCCTGTACTATATACTAACACCAGATTGTTTTACACATTTTATTTATTTATTTTTATTTATTTTTTTGACAGAGACAGAGAGAGAGTCAGAGAGAGGGACAAATAGGGACAGATAGACAGGAAGGGAGAGAGATGAGAAGCATCAATTCTTCATTTTGGCTCCTTAGTTGTTCATTGATTACTTTCTCATATGTGCCTTGACTGGGGGGGCTACAGCAGAAAGAGTATCTCCCTGCTCAAGCCCAGGGGTAGTCAACCTTTTTATACCTACCGCCCACTTTTGTATCTCTGTTAGTAGTAAAATTTTCTAACCACCCACTGGTTCCACAGCAATGGGATTTATAAAGTAGAGAAGTAACTTTACTTTATAAAATTTATAAAGCATAGTTACAGCAAGTTAAAGCATATAATAATAATTACTTACCAAGTACTTTATGTCGGATTTTGGCTAAGTTTGGCAGAATAAATCTTTATAAAACAACTCACTATAGTTAAATCTATCCTTTTATTTATACTTTGGTTTCTCCACTACCACCCATCATGAAAGCTGGAACGCCCACTAGTGGGCAGTAGGGACCAGGTTGACGACCACTGCTCAAGCCAGTGACCTTGGGCTTCGAGCCAGTGACCTTTAGGCTCAAGTCAGCGACTTTTGGACTCAAGCCAGTGACCCCACGTTCAAGTTAGTGAGCCCATGTGCAAACCAGATAGCCCATGCTCAAGCTGGTGTCCTCGGGGTTTCAAACCTGGGTCCTCCGTGTCCCAGTCTGATGCTCTATCTACTGCACACTGTCTGGTCAGGTATTTTTACAGATTTTAAATCATTAAATCTTGGAAATAAACTTGTGAAAATCAAAGCTGGCTAAAAGTGGGTATTTAACTTTTGTGGACATATTGAAATCTAGTATGGAGATGTGTCCACATAGGTTTACAAAATCTAGTATTTGGATGAAACATATTTCACAGGAGTATTCTGAAATCAGTGGCTAATCTGCAAGACATAAATGAAAAGAGTTTATAAATGTTGATTCATTAAGTTTATTACCTTAGGTTCATATCATGGATAAACTTAGAATACTTAACCTGGAGTTATATTTAAAATTGTACTGCTACCTACAAGTATAATACAGTTTATTTCATAACTTCCCCCTTTAGGGTATGAAAATTTTAATGTATGTGGTTCTCTGCTTGCTAATAGGGGTTCTACCTCTGCCTGCTCAGTTTCTTCCCTAGTCCTGTTATGTGAAAAGGGACTGCTGTAGGCCAAATGACAAGGTGATTTGCTCATTGGTAGTGACTCATCAGCACAATGGTAAGAGGAAATCAAGACTAGAAAGGCAGACGGGAAGAGTGTGTATATTGAGGAGATGCATTTGGGTTTGTTCTGTGGAAATTTTTTATAGCAAAGAAAAAATAGACATAGTTAGAGGTAATTATTACAGGAATTTAAAGAAAGAGGGAAATGGATGGCAAGAGGAATGTAAAGATGTGTGCTTTGGATTATACATGTTTTTAAGATGTTACCAAAATGCAAGTAAGGCTTTGAGCTCTTTTTAAATTGTTTGTCTTTAAAAAACAAACAAACAAAAACTAGAGTTCTGTATCATGTGCATCACATCTTTATATGAATTCTAATAAGGTGTTAAGAAAGAAAATGTTTAAAGTGCTTAGACTAGAGATAATGTGGAAGAGTTGGGTGTTGAGTTATATAGATCTTGGCTGGGCTTCAAGTCTGGGCTCTGACCCTTACTGGCTCTACGTCTGTGGATATGATTCATATGGGGAGATAGAGAGAGAAAGAGATTCATTCAGCAAAGGGTAAAATGTATAAGTACAAGAAAACTGATGTTTTAAAAATATATTCTGGAAAAATACATATGGGACAATCTGAGCTGCCCACACTGGCAGCTGGATCAGCCCTTGTCACATACCAACGTTTCCTACCAGATTGCATGTGGCTTCTTCTGTAAATTCTTAGTTATAAGATTTCTATTCAGTTTGTCTTCAGTTGGTTATTTAAGTTGATTGCTCTATATTTTAGTTGTATTTCCAGTTTTGGCCTGGGAGGAGGTGAATATAGCTTCTACGTACTCCACTCCATCTTGAATCCCCTGCTAGCTTCTCTTGTTTCTTTTTTTTTTTTTTTTTTTTTTTTTTTTTACAGAGACAGAGATAGACAGGGACAGACAGACAGGAATGGAGAGAGATGAGAAGCATCAATCATCAGTTTCTCGTTGCGCATTGCGACTTCTTAGTTGTTCATTGATTGCTTTCTCACATGTGCCTTGACCGTGGGCCTTCAGCAGACCGAGTAACCCCCTGCTGGAGCCAGCGACCTTGGGTCCAAGCTGGTGAGCTCTTTGCTCAAGCCAGATGAGTCGGCGCTCAAGCTGGCGACCTCGGGGTCTCGAACCTGGGTCCTTCCGCATCCCAGTCCGACGCTCTATTCACTGCGCCACCACCTGGTCAGGCTTTTTTTTTTTTTTTTTTTGGTAATTTTCTGAAGCTGGAAACGGGGAGAGACAGTCAGACAGACTCCCGCATGTGCCCGACCGGGATCCACCTGGCACGCCCACTAGGGGCGACGCTCTGCCCACCAGGGGGCGATGCTCTGTCCCTCCGGGGTGTCGCTCTGCCGCGACCAGAGCCACTCTAGCACCTGGGGCAGAGGCCAAGGAGCCATCCCCAGCACCTGGGCCATCTTTTGCTCCAATGGAGCCTTGGCTGCGGGAGGGGAAGAGAGAGACAGAGAGGAAGGAGGGGGGGTGGAGAAGCAAATGGGCGCTTCTCCTATGTGCCCTGGCTGGGAATCGAACCCAGGTCCCCCGCACGCCAGGCCGACGCTCTACCGCTGAGCCAAACAGCCAGGGCCTCTTCTTTCTTAAATAAGATGTATGTATGTATGTATGTATGTGTTTATTTATTTATTATGTTTAGTGAGAGGAGGGGAGGCAGAGACAGACTCCCACTTGTGCCCTAACCAGGATCAACCTGGCAAGACCATAATGGGGTGATGCTCTACCCCTCTGGGGCCCTTGCTCCACTGCAACTGGAGCCACTTTTTAGTGCCTGAGGTGGAGGCCATGGAGCTATCCTCAGTACCCGGGGCCAATTCAGTCTAATTGAGCCATGGCTGCAGGTGGGGAGGAGATGAAAGCAATAGAGAGAAAGAGAGAGAAAGAGAGAGAGAGAGAAGTAAGAGGGGGAGGGATATAGAAGCAGATGGGTGTTTCTCCTGTATGCCATGACTGGGAACTGATCCTGGGACATCCAGGATGTCCCAGCCAGGCTGACACTTTACCACTGAGCCAACTGTCCTGGGCCAATAAGGTGTTTCTAAAAGTAAAACTGTAGAACTAGTAAAACAAATTAAACACCAATTTATTATATAGCATTATTAGAAAATAATAACTTAGATATGTCAATAAATTTTACATGTGTAGTATTAAAAATAGTTTTATAAAAGATAGACTTGAAATGTTACAGTAAATACATCTGAAACATACAATATAATTGGAATAGAGAAAATAATAGATATTGAGAAAACTATGAGCTCAATTAGGATAAATAACTATATTTGCTCTTTTTTCCTTATTTTAAATATTGGGGTGACACTGGTTAACAAAATTTTACAGATTTCAGGCGCATAATTCTATTACACACCTTCTGTACAGTGTGTTGTGTGTTCATCTACCCAAGTCAAGTCTCTATCCATCACCATTTATCCGCCTCTACCTCCCCCTTACCACCTGCCAATGACCACACTGTTGTCTGTGTTCGTGAGTTTTTTCTCTCTTTCTCTCCTTTTTTTTCTCCTCAATTCTTCCACAGCCCTTACTCAATTATATATATATATATACACACATATATATATAATATACACACACATATATACACACATATATATATACACGCACACATATATAATGTAATCTATATAAAAAATTAAAATATTTAGAATATTAAGTGATAATCTCATTATTTATACAACCAGGTATTTTGAAACAAATAAGATAAATTGGGATCTGAATTCCAAAATACTTCTTAAACTTTCATCATTTTGAGGATAAAGGTCAGTTAATGCATCCATATATTTAAACTTATATGTATTCATACAAATAGTCATAGAATTCTGTTTCATCAATTTTTTATTTCCTTTTATTTAATCAAGGATCATTACACTTTTTTTTTTCATTTTTCCGAAGCTGGAAACGGGGAGGCAGTCAGACAGACACCCGCATGCACCAACCGGGATCCACCCGGCATACCCACCAGGGGGCGATGCTCTGCCCCTCTGGGGCGTCACTCTGTTGCATCCAGAGCCATTCTAGTGCCTGAGGCAGAGGCCACAGAGCCATCCCCAGTGCCCAGGTCATCTTTGCTCCAATGGAGCCTCACTGCGGGAGGGGAAGAGAGAGACAGAGAGGAAGGAGAGGGGGAGGGATGGAGAAGCAAATGGGCGCCTCTCCTGTGTGCCCTGGCCGGGAATCAAACCCGGGACTCCTGCACACCAGGCCGACGCTCTACCGCTGAGCCAACCGGCCAGGGCCATTACACTTATTTTATAAATTAACAACATATATATTGTATTATACTATTTTACCTTATACTACTAACTAGATAACTATCCAAAAAATAGAAGTATATAAGATTATCTGAAATACTATCACGTAATTCTTTTTTTTTTTTTTTTTTTTTGACAGAGAAAGAGATAGATAGGGACAGACAGACAGGAATGGAGATGAGAAGAATCAATCATCAGTTTTTTGTTGCGACACAAGTTTGTTAGTAATTGATTGCTTTCTCATATGTGCCTTGACCAAGTAATCTCTTGCTCAAGCCAGCGACCTTGGGTCCAAGCTGGTGAACTTTGCTCAAACCAGATGAGCCTGCGCCAAGCTGGAGACCTCGGGGTCTCAAACCTGGGTCCTCTGCATCCCAGTCTGATGCTCTATCTACTGCACCACCGCCTGGTCAGGCCATAATTCTTATTTTTTAACAGTTGAATATAGAGTGATTTTTATTACTTTTGATTATGGAATGTGATATATATTTTTGATGGTTTTATAATGTCATTATTTATGGAAAGATCAGTGATATCACCCTAATAATATTGTGTTCATATTTTTGTTTTATTGTATGAGGTGATATTCAATAGTCCAAAAAGAATTTTCAATTACCTAATATTTATCAAAAATTTTTAGACCTACATTTTCTGCATACAATAATGAAAAATATATTTCAATTGTATATGATAAAAGAATATACAAATATATATTTTAGATTTTTTCTCTTAAACATTTAACCAGAAAATCAAAAAAAACATTAAAATATGAAATAAAACACTAACTTTCAGGTCTAAATGTTGCTTTGGAAATGCATTTTCACTTTAAGCAGTAGCTGAACTTTTATTATGATACTAGTGTGAAGATAAAATATATAAATAGTATATGTTTAAATTAAAAATGTAAAAATTATATACAGAATTTTGTAGTGCATCTTGGATATAAAATATTTTGCTTATTACATTCTTCATGTTGATAGCAGACTTGGCTAGTAATTAAACTAACTTAGTTACATTGGCTTTTATAGTTCCTTAGATTAAATATCATATACCAGTCCCTTTGACTCTAAACTACTTGGAGTTTTAAGAAGCTGAAAAGTAGTTAAATAACACAGTACTAACAGACAAACAAAATGATATATGTACCATGGATAACACAAAATCATTTCTGTAATGTCACAAAAGGAGTCATGCTCTATTTTGTCAATTTTCTTAGTTAATTCAAAAGTACCTACTCATGAATCAGTCAAGTATTCCATCTACCACAGAGAATATAAATTTTGTGAAGGCAGTCAGCTTTCGGTCTCTGTAAATCACAATTTTACTGGGTTGAAAGATATATATTTACATTCTTCTGATTCAAAATGTATTCAGAGGATATGGGTTTATAACTTTTTATTCTTTTAAAATAGCAGCTGATTTGCTTTTTTACTTTCATAAAAGTGCAATAGTACTCAAGATTAAATGTTTCTAAATAATACATTTGAGGTATATATCCATGTTCATACTATATATCTCTAAATAAATGTACATCTCTGAGGATCAGATGTCAGTGCTATTGTCTATACACTAGTCACTCTTTCATATGAGAATTTGCCAATAGTGTTGTTATTAAATTGCTTCAATTGACTTTTTATTTACTAAAAAAGCACTTGTGAAGCAGACATTTAAAAGGATGTAATATGCCCTCTGTATATTTTTAGACGTTTAGGCTCACACATACACACACACATATATGTATCTGATTATATAGTAGTACACTCCTGAAACTAAATAAGTCATGAGTTATTTCTGGACAAATATATGACATTTTATTTGATTATAAATTAAAATCATGCCACTAGATATCTATACTTTAGCCTATAAAACTTGCTATGTTTCATAGGGGTAAAGAGAAAGTGTGGAAATTGAACTGCTACCTGGTAACATTGCCTAACTCTATATTACTATAGGACTTACTGAACAGAAGATTCAAATAAATGAAAATAATCAAAAAGTTGAAATCATTGATAAAACAATATTTGGAATATTGCATAATCCTCAGATTAATAGATACAATGGAGACAAAATACTATGGCAATGGGAATGGGAACTGTTAAACATGAAATTAAATTTTTTATATGAAATTGACTTTTTTTCTAGAAATGACTTTATGAAACATGGCATCCAACATTTCTGGCATATCTTAAGAAAATATCAATCCCATGCCAAAATGTAGTTTAAAAAATTTTAAAGGAGAATTAAGACTTGCATACAAATGTAAAATAAATATTGGTTAATGTTTTTATTAAATCCTTCATTTTAAGAAAACCAGTGAAATGTTTCAACTGATTTAAAGGTGAAACAAAAACCTGATACATATATAGGCAGTGAAGAAGGCTGAAATACATTTACTTAATAGATGCAAAATTGGTCAGTATCCAAAGGAGAAGAAGCAAATACATTTTCACTGGATAATTTTCATTTTTATGGACAAAAATTATTTGTAAGTTATAAAATTGGGAAACAGCTAAAAACCCATAAAAGGTAAAGAGACTTCATAAAATCAGATTGTGGACAAGTCCTGCTGGGGTTGAGGACGACAGAAACGCAAAGACCCGACTCCGGGGACCAGGTTCAGTGACGCAGATTCCACTTTATTCAGGAAGTAAGTTAGCTTATATACATGGGTTCAGCCTAAAGTGTGTTCTTCAAAGCCAATGGCTGAAAAGATCAGGGAGCTGCGAGGTTGACGCTAAGTCACTTCCTTATAGTGGGCGAGCTCCCTTCCTGGGTATGCCAAGGAGGATTCTGGGAGCTGGAGTATTCTCACAGCATTGCATCAGCCATACCTGCTAGGAATGCGCTCTGTATTCCACCCACATCAGATAAATCAACAATGCTGAGTTTTCCACTGAAAACACTCATGAATCTTTTTAGACCATTTCAAAATTTTTTCTCCAAATGTTTAGAAACTATTTCTAGTGAACATTGAAGGGATTTTCCTTTATTAAATTATATGATAAATAATTAAATAATATAGAACAAAACAATGACCAAATTTATTAAGTAGTTAGTATTACAAAGCCTTGTTGGGAAGTAATTTTTATTAAGTATATTTTTTCTCCAAAATAAATGTAAATTAAATAACCTATGTTCATAATTTTGCTATTACACACATACATACATATATGTGTGTGAATATAAATATACATCCCCCATAGTTACCCATTTCAGATAATTACTTATGCAAGTTTTACTGGTTTTTAAATTATGAAGCCATATTTCCAAGAAGCATTCTTAGTTCTTATGTAACAAAATAAGTTTAGAACTCTATAAAATATTTTGACTGTTTATAACCATTTTCTTTTCAAGATGTCCAGTGTACCCTATTGGAGGTAGTGACATATGAGACTCTATCAGCACAGTTCTACTTTATTAATTTATTTTGCTTAGATACAAGTTTTAAGACCCACTTTGTGGCAACAGTTATGAAAGTCACCAGAGTATACAAAGATGGATAGAACCAGAGGGTCAACTATAAGTTACACAAAATGAATCACTAAAAGTAAAAATTGCTAAAATTAAGTAAATAACAAATGATTTGAAATTAATTTCAATTTTATTTTTAAATTTTTTATTAATTTATTGTGTTTACATAGATTCAAGTCTCCCACTGAATGTAATTCCCTCACCCCCACCCCCGTGTCTTTTTACACCCCTTTTGCCTCCTCCTTTTAACTCCCTCCCCCCTTCCCTCTAGGATTTGCTGTCCTGTTATCTATATCTCTGTGTTATGTATATATAGTTTCACTAATCCCTTTACCTTCTCTGATCCCATCTCCTCATCCCCCTTCCCTCTGACAGCTGTCTCTCTGGTCCCTGTGACCCTGCCTTTGCCTCTATTCCATTCCTCAGTTCACTTTGTTTATTAGATTCCACATATATGTGAGATCATATGATATTTTTCTTTCTCTGCTTGGCTTATTTTGCTTAGCATAATAATCTCCAGGTCCATTCATGCTATCACAAAAAGTAAGATTTCCTTCTTTTTCACCACTGTGTAGTATTCCATTGTGCATATGTACCACAGTTTTTTAATGTACTCATCCACTGATGGACACTTGGGCTGCTTAAATGAAATAGAAAGAGTAATAAAAAGGAGACAGTTAAATTTTACTTTGTAATAAGTAAAACAAAGCAATCAACTTTACAATAGTTTAAGTTGATGATATTAAAATTGTTGACTCATATGTCTTAAAAATTCCTTTTTACCTCTTAAAGCTACTATTTGAGTTTTGATTAATACTGAGGTCAATACATTACTAATTTTCTTTAGGTACTCTTAAATGAAATTTATCTTGGTGATAAATATTCATGTAAACCATTAGTATTGCTTTAGTGATCTTCCATTTATTGTTTGGTAGCTTTTTAAGATTTAAGCATCATTATAATTTTTTAAATATAATTTTACATTTGTTATGCTAAAATTGTCATATTTAGCATATTTGGGAAATATTGGGGGGAAATTTTATGCAAAATAATAATCAGTTTTTTGGTGTTTTTGTTTGTTTTTTTTGTATTTTTCTGAAGCTGGAAATGGGGAGGCAGTCAGACAGACTCCCGCATGTGCCTGACTGGGATCCACCCAGCATGCCCACCAGGGGGCGATGCTCTGCCTATCCGGGGCGTCACTCTGTTGCAAGGAGCCATCCCCAGTGCCTGGGCCATCTTTTGCTCCAATGGAGCCTCGGCTGCGGGAGGGGAAGAAAGAGCCAGAGAGGAAGGAGAGGGGGAGGGGTGGAGAAGCAGACGGGCGTCTTTCCTGTGTGCCCTGGCCGGGAATGAACCAGGAACTTCCGCACGCCAGGCCGACGCTCCACCACTGAGCCAGCCGGCCAGGGCCAATAATAATCAGTTTAATACATATATTATGCTCAAAGAAGAAAATTTAAATTGCTTCTTAGTAAAAGAAACAGCTTATAAATGTAATGTAACAAATTCTACAAATTACTTGAGCCCCACATGTGTTTCAAAGTCACTTTTATTTTAATATACATTTTCCAATATTACGAACACTCATTACAGAAATATTTCACATTGTCTTAAATAGGTTTTCAGCAGATTGTGCTGTTTTAAATTCTATTATTTTATCCAAATACATTTTTATTTATATATTTCTTTTTTGTAGAGTTTTTATATTTAAAAAAGTATATTTATTTAGAGTAATATTTTGTTTTAGTTTCTCTTAATTAATATTTTATTTTGTTCTGTAAACTTGAGCTTGTATTCTTTATTCCATTTTCCCATTCGTACAGTATTCAAAGATGCTTTTCTTATTTACACAAAATCAAAGCTTTTTAGCCAAGATATTTGAATGTAATCAAAGCCAAGGCTCAGACATTTCCTGAAGATGACATTTTTCTGAGTTGGGAATCAGAGCCATTTATTATTGCCTGATGCAATTTGAGAACAGAGCTTGTTACAACCCTGTATGCATTAATAGCAGAAAGGAGAAAGGAGATAAAATGGAGGCAAGAAATATACATTCACAGAGCGAGAAGAAACACAGAGGGACTCACATAAATAGAGTTTTAAAAATTAATTAGTTACCATATTTTGGTATGAATATTCTCTTTCATTTGGTTCATAACAGTTCTTATTGCTTTCAGTTTTTTTCTGTTTATAGTAGTTCTCCTAAATATTTTTCTTTTTTTTGTCAATCAACATGTACAATTGTTATTCACAGACATGTCCCACATTCTATTTATATCATTTGATTCTCACAACTCTATATGTTAAGTAAAGACATCTTATTGATGTGAAAAAAGATATCACTGAGAGATAAAGCGACTGTACCAAGGTCACAAGGCTTGTATTCTGGAGTTTCAGGGCAAGACCATAGAAATTTAGATTTTTTTTTTAATCTCCACATATTTATACCACACCACCACCTCTGATACTCTTGAGTTCTGTCACTATATGTCCAATGAACAGTCACCTTCTTTATAAAAACAACATGTTCTTATCTATTAGCATTTTGTATCTATGACATAGCTTTGAAGCACCTGCTATATATAGTTTTTCTTTACTTTCTTTTCTTTTCTATCAGCAGCCCAAGAATTTGATTATGTTAACAGTCCATCCCAGGGTCTTACTGTAACTATTTCCACCATTTTATTATATAAACCCAACTTCTGGTAACATGATCAAACTGTTTTGCTAAGAATCATCAGAGCAGTGCCTATGTTGAAACCACGGGGGATGCCAGCTAAATGTATATTCAGGAACCTTAACACCTTCATAATGAATATCTTGCAGTTGGCCTTGAAAATATGCCATTTAAACAAATTTTCAATAAACTACTTCATTAAAGACATTAAAATCTATACATTATGCATGTCTTTTTGATAAACTTTCCAACTTGTTTGTTCAGCTGCCACCTGCCATTTGGAAATCTAGTTGCAACACTTACTCAATATGTCCTAAACTGAACTCATCAAATTCCTCCCAAGCTGTTTATGGTAGGCAGAATAATGCTTCCCACTCCCAAAATGTCTACATATTAATCTGTAGAACCTGTGAATAGATTAGGTTACATGGCAAAGGGAAATTAAAGTTGAAGGTGGAATCTGAATTGTTAATCAGTTAACCTTAAAATAAGATTAAATTTATTATCCCGGTGGGCCCAGTGTAATCACAAACCTGTTTAAAGATTGAAGAAGAGGAACATCACAGGGAGCTGTGACTATGTGAGAATGGTTAGAGACATTCAAAGTTGCTGACTATGAATTTATTGTGTGCCAGAGAATGTGTTTGACCCTAGACTCTGGTAAAGGCAAGGAAACAAATTGTTTCCTAGAATCTCCAGAAAGGAAGCCATCCCTGCAGACATCTTGGTTTTAGCCCAGTGTGACCCATGTTAGATCTCTGACCTATAGAAATGTAAGGTAATATTAATGTTGTTTTAAATTTTAAGCTACCAGGTTGGTGGCACACTGTGGAAACTAGGAAACTAACACTGAGTTTGATGCCTGTATATTGAATGCTACTGTAGAAATTATCTAAAAGTGTGGGAGATGTTTTGGAATTAGATGGTGGGCAGAGGCTAGAAAAACACTGAGAAGCACACCAGAATAAGCCTACACTGCTGAATAGACTGTTAGTGGAAATATGGAAGTAACAATTATCCTGGTGAGGACTCAGAAGGAAGTGAGGAGCATGACAGCGGAAAACTATTATCACTTTAGAGAATATACCAAAATTGTCTTGAACAGACTGTCAGTAGGAGTATAAACATTAAAAGATCTGTTGGCAAGGGCTCAGAAGGAAATAAGGAACATATTTTTGAAAACTGGAGGAAAAAGGATCCTTGTAATATAGTAGCAGAAAGCTTAGCAGAATTGTTACATATAGTTATATGGAGTGGAGAATTTATAAATTAAATATTTAGCTAAAATTTCCTAGCAAAGTGTTGGTCAACCTGGTGTCCTGCTGCTTCTAATAAAATGCATGAGAGAAATGAATGGAGAGAATCAATAACAAAAAAAGGAACCAGGCTTGATAATTTGGGAAAATCTCATTTTATTTATATTGTGAAAGATATCCAAATCAACAGATTTACTGTCAAGAAAATGTAGTCTAAATAAGGTAAGGTTGTGGCTGAACCATTTGTCTTAATACCTCAGGATGTTCAAAAGGTTAGAGCATTCTCTCACATAAAAAGCTATTTGAAGCCATTACATGTCATGAATTTCCTCTACCATGTCAGCTGAAGTTGCAGATAGAACTGAAATTATCTAGGGAATGTTTATGGACAAACCTTTTGTCTACAGGAATGAACTCCAACGGTGTACAGGGAATACCCACAAAACCCTCAAGAGAACCAACAGAGACACTGCCTACTTGGGTGGAAAGGAAGAGAAAGAGTACAAAACAAAATAAATCTGTCAGAATTCCAAAATTCTACACAGAGGACACACGCTTGTTAAACTTCTCAGCTGTAAATACATGCAATGTTTTATGAAAAAGAATGATAATCTAGAAAGCAGAGTCCTGAGCCAAGAGGGTTTAGCTTCAGAGTCCCCAGAGTGAGGAGACAAACAACAGAGAGAATTATTTGCCTGTCAGGATTGTGAAATTGCTTGACAGTTGTGACTCCTTTTTCTTTTCCTTATATTTTCACCTCTTTTGAACCAGAATATCTATTGTATACACTATTATCTCATACCTGTCATAATGTATTTCAGGAGTAATTTGTGACTTTTTGAACTGATGAAGTTTTGTACTTTGAGTCGATACTATATTGTGATTAGATCTTTGGGTACATTGGAATGGATTCAAGTTATTTTCTATGTGAGGTAGATGGGATCGTAGGAGGTCTGAGAGCAGATTGAGGAAAGTATGTGGAGCTCCCCACCCCCAAGATATATTTGTAATAATCCCTGGAAGCTGTGGTTCTGTCAAATTCCATGTCAAAGGAGAATTAAATCTGCACATGAAGTTAAGGTTCCTAAACGTTTGCCCTTAATGTAGTAAGATGATTCTGGATTATCCAGGTGGTTCAATTGTAATCAGTCACAAGGGCTCTTAAAAGTGAAAGAGAGAAAGATGTGATTCTTCTCTAGAGTCTTCCAAAAGGAATGCAGTCCTGTTTACCCCTTGATCTTAGCTCAGTGAGACAGTTGTTGGACTTTGAACCGTTAGAAATGTAATATAATAATATATTGACATTTGGCCACTAAGTGATCATTTCTTTACAGTATTGATAGGAAACTACTTTATTCTTGCCTCTTTATTTATCTCAGTTTTCCATATCCTCATTCATCTATCTCTTACCTAAAATTCTGAAGCTCATTCTTGTTTAGCCTCTCTTTGCTGACCCTGAAGCCTGAGTGTTGTTATTGGACCTTTTAATTGTTTTATGAAATATGTCCTCTTTTCTCCATATCTACCATCACTTCCCTAGATAAGTTTCATTATTTTTAAGCAGGATGTCTCAATATACTTAAAACTGCCTTCATCTAACTACTTAGAATCTGTTTTGATGCCCTTTAATGATTTCCCATCATCTGTCCTAGAGAATAATGTCCATATCCTTCTAATCACATGGGAAGCTTTTCATGCCTGACTCCTGCTAACCACTCCAACATCACCTACCTTGTAGTAAATGATAAGGCAGTACTGATTCCTCATGGTGCCCCTGACATTCTTTGCTCTTTTGTCTTTCTGTCATTGTTCTTGCTTTTCTCTTTTCTGCAGTGTTATTATTTCCTTTCTATACCTTTGAAATATGTGTGCACTCCAAATGTCCTATCTTCTGCAAGAACCTGTCCCTTAATTGCCAGCTAGGATTCTGTGTCACTGCTTTTTTCTCTTCTTTCCCTGAGTATCTCTGTATCTGGATATTTAACAAAATAAAATGTGATCATCTATTTATAGGTCAGTAAAAGTCAGAGTGTCTGGTGCATAGAAGGTGATCAATTACTGATTAGTTAATTTGACTGAATTAAATTGCTCCACCATTGCTGTGGAACCTAAAGTGAACTCACTGCCCTCCTAGTAAGTCATGTCCTTGTAAAATCCCTATCCCTTGAGGTTGGGTAGAACTTATGACTTGCTTCTAGCTAATATGTCAAAGTAAAGGATTTTTCAGGCATACTTAAGATGCCAATTCACTTAGTCAAAAAGGAGATTAACCTGAATGGGCCTGACTTAAGGTGAAATCTTTGACACAGGGACAGGGAGAGTGATCCTGTCTGAGATCTTATCCCTCATGCAGTCCTTTAAAAAGCAAGCAACCATGTAGTGACCTACTTATGGAGAGAACCATGTGCTAGGGAACTGTGGCAGCCTCTGGGACATGAGGGTCGACTCCAGCCACTAGTCAACAAAAAGTTAGGTCCTTCAGTCAAGGTCTTTAAGGAAACCATCAGCCCAATACAAGGAATGAGCTTGAAAGTAGATTCATCCCAATCCTCCAGATGAATATGTAGTCAGGTTAACACTTTCTCCCCTTGAGAGACCAGGAGCAAAGGACACATATAATTTGTGCTAGAATCCTTGACCCCTGGCAGTTAAGATAATAAATGTGTGTTATTTTAAGCTTCTAAGTGTGGTCATTTGTTAAGCAGCAATAAAACACTAATACACTCATACAAACTCATACCTACAGGCAGTCACTTTACTGTTTTACATTTATTATTATTGTATGATAATATAATATTATTATATATTGTATAATATTGTATATTATGTATTGTATAATAATATAAATAATGCTTGTCCACCATTATTTTAATCATTTGATCACCCTATCATTTTGTCATGCATTATGCATGTCATTAATATTTTTAAAATGTTTGGATCCAGAGGTCAATAACAGAAATTCTCAGCACTCAAAGAATTTAAAATCTGGTGGGACACCTCAAAGCATATAGGAAAATGCAACTATTTCTCCTATGTGAGATGGTGAGATACATATTTTTTGAGTTCCATATCCCCAGCCAGTTCATATCTACAAACTGTTTCTGGGTTGTCCTTTGAAGTTGCATCTCTGCCATTGGGCTCTCTACAATCACTGTCATATACAATCAAATTTCAAACATGACCCACATTTGACACATGATTTACCTTCTTATTGTTTTTTTCTGTATCTTTCTGTTCAGTTTTTTGTTTGTTTGTTTTCACTGTTCAAGGTTTATTTGGTATTTTAGTTGGTATGACACTTG
Organism: Saccopteryx bilineata; assembly: GCF_036850765.1. Lineage (NCBI taxonomy): Eukaryota > Metazoa > Chordata > Mammalia > Chiroptera > Emballonuridae > Saccopteryx > Saccopteryx bilineata. The sequence goes on along the minus strand of NC_089495.1, from coordinate 57,978,638 downwards.
GATTGTTGGCTGCATTATTTATATGTAGACTTTTTGCTTTACATTATATGGCAATATACACTAATCTGATACAGAATACACAAAATAAGATCCTTTAGAACAGTTATGCACAAGACATGTAGTATTGGCTTTAAACATTGGATCCCAGGATGTGATTGATTAGAGAAAAAAAGGTTGGACCAGAAAAAAAGAGTTGGGTAAAGGAACCACAATTATATAACACTCAGTGAACACATGTCTAGTATAAAGGGCAACTGTAGTGTGTGCAACATTGGCAAGTGGTGCATTGTGAGGAGGTATAACTGTTATTTCACACTAACTGGTTTAGGACTATACCAGATAAGTACCATCCTGCATCAGGATACAGACGCAGGGTTTTATGAACCATACTATTTCTATCTTTAGGAAACTGATGTTTTTAGTCACAGATCAGACAAAAAGGACAATATGCACAACTGCCAACTAAAATCCTGTTGTTGCCTAGACAGTGAAGTGGTACATTAGAAGACTTTAAAACTGCACCTCTTTCTGGATCCCCCAAAGGGTATCTGCACTCTTCTTCAAACAAGCCTCTTCCTTAGGTGTCAGAGTCACCTTCACAACATCAGAGATGCCATTCTGTCCCAGAATGCAAGAAACACTAGGAAGATGTCTTCTTTTATTCCATAAAGACCCTTAATCATGGTGGAAATTGGATGCACCTGCCTAAGATTTTTAATGTACTTTCTGCTAAATCTGCTACAGACAGTCCAATGGCCCAGGGTGTGTAGCCTTTCAGTTTGATTATTTTATAAGCACTTTCAACTACCTGTTTGTGAACCTGTTTCCACTGTTCCTTATCTGCATCAGTGCCTTACTAAGGGTAAAGATTCTTTAGAGAGACACCAGCAACATTTACTCCACTCCATACAGGCACACTAGAGTCTCTGTGCTCTACAACGACCCATCTATGACAGCTTAGTGGGTGAACTCCCAGCCTTTCCCCCATTAGGTAATGGAACCGGGTTGAATCCAGATTGCAACTACTTCCAATAACGCGGTTTTTGGAAAAGCCACTTATCTTCCAAGCCATATAGGTCAAGATATCCACTGGATTGGAAACAATAAAGTTTTCAGTTGGGACTGTATTTTACAACATTAGGAATGATGCATTTAAAGATTGTTCAAGTTATGATGGACCAAATTAAGATGGCTTTTTCCCTCTTGTTGATGTGCCCCAGCTCTAACAATAACCAGCTTGGAGTTTGCAGTCACATTATAGTCTGTGCCAGAGACAATTTTTGGTGTTCTAAGGAAAAGGCTGCCATGTTGGAGATCCATCATCTCTCCCTTTAATTTGTCTTCCATGACATCAACAAGAGCAAGTTCTTGTGCCAAGTCCTTTATTAAGATACTGATGGCACAGGCCATGCCAACATCACCAACCCCAACAACTGTAACCTTATTCTGGGAGGCTTGTTCTTCCTTAAGAAGATTCACAATCAGCTGATCCTTGAGAGTTGCCATATTAGATTTATAACCAAGAGGACTCAGGAGAGCTGGTGTCGTTGGCGCGCAGCGTTGGATCCTGACTTGGCGGCAGTGGCTCCGGGCTGTGTTCGGTTTTTATAACTATATTTTATGTTTAAGAAACAGAAGATCTTCCTCTATATTCCTTTGTCAGGACAAGTTATGTAAGATGATAGACTGCTCTGCATATTGTTTCCACGTGTGATTTTGTGTCTCTCTTCTCTGTTTCTAAGTTTCTTTTCTTTCTCTTCCAGAAAATTTCAAAAGGTAATATAGATTTAAAAATGTAAGATATGCTTAAGCATTTTCTGTCTTTTCATGTGCCTAAAATTAATTGTTAGGTTCCTTTTTGGAGAAACTATAATGTGTAATAGAAAATTTTGTAAAAATTCAGATAATTACATGGGAAGTTATAAGATTGCATGTAAAGGAGATACTTGGATTACAGAACTCCAGTAGCAAATATTTGGAAAATTAATATTGCAGCATTATGAGTTATATGAGAGTAGATATAGATTCCATTTACTGAAAATGGGGGATGGGGGAGGATTGTGAACTTCCTCAAATCTAACCTGAAAGACTATATAAATTTTTTTTGATAAATTAAATAAATGTGTTGATTTTGACTATAGAGTAATTACAAGATTAACTAGCTGAGACCTCAGGAAGTGATGACAATAGGGCTTAGATTCTATTGTATTAATCCTCTCAGACTGCCATAATATTATAACACAGACTGAGCAGTTCAAACAACAAAGATTTATTTTCTTGTAGTTCTGGAGACTGGGAAGTTCAAGATCAAGGTGCCAGCAGATCTGGTTTCTGCTTGCAGATTACTGTCTTCTTACTATATTCTGTCATGGCAGAATGAGAGAGAACTCTGATGTTACTTCCTCTTCTAAGTAGGGTATTGATCCTCTATTCTTATGACCTCATTGAACCTGAATCACCATTCTTATAGGCCCTATGTCCAATATAGTCACATAAGGATGTTAGGGTTTCAGCTTCAACATAGGACTATGTGAAGGGTGGGACACAATTCATTTGATAGCACCCATTTTCAAAAATTATAGTTCCTCAAAAATAATACATAGGATTAAGAAAAAATAAAGTTACCCAAAAGCCACACCTTTAGCATAACATGCAGACAAAGAATGCCTAAAACTCAAAATAACTCTAAGTATAAAAGAATATAGAACATCAAATCCCAGCCAAAGATGTTTTACTCTCCTGTATCAATCTAATCTAATGTGGGATTCTGTGACAAGCAAAAGCAGATGGATAGTAACTATAGGAAATAGAGAAGAAAGAAACTAACAATAGGCTCTAAGGTATATCTAAAAACAACACCAGAAAGACTAAGTCATTCACAAGTCTGAATATAAAACAAAACAGAACAAAACAAAACAGTGTTTAGATAGAGCTGCACATTGAATGCCTGAAGGGACTCAGAAACTGGAGCCATCTGAGGAACAGTCTTCAAAACATGTGGGTTCTGAAGAGGTGAGAGGAGGCAGAAAGGTAAGATATGCTTTTTAGCTATTAGTTGGTTAAAGAAAATAAAGAAGAAGAAAATATAAGGTTGTGAAAAATAAAAGAACACCAAAGAATTAAGGGGACACACTACCCAGATTAATTTAAACTAAATCGTATTATAAAACATAATATGATACTAGGAAACTAAACATATTTTAAAAAGTTTAAGTGCAAAGGGAAACACTAGGATGATAATAAATCATGCTTTAAAATATGTATATGTATGTGTGTATATATATATATATATATATATATATGGTAAAGAGCGTTGAAGATAGATTACATAGGAAAATAAAAATAGTGAGCATATATCAGAACATAATAAAATATTAATGCCTGACCTGTGGTGGCACAGTGGATAAAGCGTCGACCTGGAATGCTGAGGTTGCCGGTTCAAAACCTTGGGCTTGCCTGGTCAAGGCACATATGGGAGTTGATGCTTCCTGCTCCTCCCTACCTTCTCTCTCTCTCTCTCTCTCTCTCTCTCTCTCTCTCCCCCTTCCCTAAAATGAATAAATAATATCTTTAAAAAAATAAAATAAAAAAATAAAATATTGGGACAGCTGAGACCAAATATAGCAGTTATAGACATAACTATGAATGCACTTGTCTCCCCTATGAAACAAAAAAGATTTTCCCTTTAAATGCAAGACACACCTATATTCTTTGTACGAAAGACAAACCTATAACAAAGAGATTCAGAAAAAGGGGAAAAGAATAAACAAAAATATGTGTGGCAAATGGAAAAATGTAAAAACCATAAGGAAGCAGAGGTAGGAATCTTGTTATCAGACAATGTGGAATTCAATGGCAAAAGCATTAAACATGATAAGGAAGGGTATTTTTTAATGGTAAAGGCCATAATTCACAATGAAAGCATAACATGTATGAGAATTAATGTTCCATGTAATAAAGCAGTCACTTTATGAAGCAAAAACTATCAGTAAATACTATGGGGTATATGTAGAATCACAATAGTAGTAGAAGACATTAGCATAACACATAGTACAAGACACATCAAGTGGACAAAATGTAAGTAAGGACAGAAGACCTAAACAACAAATCAATAAGGTAAATATTATAGATAGATATTGGACTTTATTCTCTGATAATAAAAAATGCATCTACTTCTAAGAACTGTGTAAGCTTCGCCATACTAAATCACCACAAATGGGTGGCTTACAAAACAGAAATCTATTTTCTCACAGTTCAGGAGGCCATAAATCTGAAATTAAGGTGTTGGGAGGGTTGGTTCCTTCTGTAGACAAAATATTAAGGTGATCTGTTGATAAGTTAACATTTTATCAGTGTTGATTTTCTTACTTGAATCTTTCCAGACATAGTACTATTTTTGCAGAATACCCATAAGATTAAAATTATTTCAAAATAAAACATTTTTTGAAAAAGCCAACAAGTTAACCACAGACCAAAATGCTAATCATCTAAACTGAGTCACATTTATTAATTTTACCAAAAAATGTCTGTATTGCACACTGCTTATGACATTTCATTAATCCATGTGATATGTGATGTAAATTCCCTGTTGTTTGTCTGGTTGCATAACGTTGGCTGGCAGTCATATCAGGTTTAATTCAATGGTGCTTTTTTCTCAGAATTCCACAGAAATAAAACTGTACTTATTGAATGGTTGCCAGTGTAGACCAGTTATTTTCAATTGTATTGTAGATCCTAAAGATGGAACTGGCCTTTTGTGCATATATTTTAAGCCAGATAATTTTCTAAAGCTTTACATTCTCTTTTTCTTTACACTTTCATCTATGCTCCTACAAGAAAAAGAAGAGAAGAAAGAGAAAAAACAAGTAGGATATATTTTTTAATAAAATAAAAAGAAATGGAAAAAGTTAAATTCTGAGGAGGTAAAAAGAACAGTCAAATATTACACCAGGTACTTTTCAAAGATTATGTTCATTTTAATGATTTGAGGAGATTAATGTAGAGAATTAACCTGTTTCTCATATAAAAAGATTAAATTGTGACAGAAACTATTATTAAATATCGGAGTTGAATTTAAATACTTAAGCTTTTAGAAGTCAAAATATTTAATTATGTATTTTATATATTATATAATATATATGTGAAGAGATCGCATTCTTTTGCCATAGTGTATTTAACTTCTACTGGTGATTCTTGATATCTAGATATGACAAATGTGAGTATGGCCAAAATTTACTTATTATTTATGTCTCTATAGTTGGCTGTGTCATGGTAAGAAAGCTGCCTTAGAGGCAGATGCACTCCTGACTATGCTTTTAGAGCATTAGTGTTAACAGTATATAGTCAAAAATAGGATCCTGGTCTTGGCCTCTCTAGTTCTCCCAATCAGAATTCTTCCAAAAAGACATAATAGAAGATTATCACTATCTTTGGTTTTCAAATATAAAATTCCATATTAAATA